>NC_053494.1:184020803-184320803 GCF_905171775.1 Rana temporaria | reverse complement strand
ATTTTTTTAACTTAGACGTGAGTTACGTCCATCCCTATTCACGGACGACTTACGCAAAAAAAAAATTCAAAATTTGACGCGGGAACAACGGCCATACTTAACCACTTCCATACAGGGCATTAATATACCCTTCCTGCCCAGACCAATTTTCAGCTTTCAGTGCTCTCACACTTTGAATGACAATTACTCAGTCATGCTACATTGTATCCAAACAAATTTTTTATCATTTTGTTCTCACAAACAGAGCTTTCTTTTGGTGGTATTTAATCGCCGTTGGGTTTTTTATTTTTTTCAATATAAGCAAAAAAAGAGAGAACATTTTGAAAAAAAAACACTTTTTTTAGTTTCAATCTTAAATTTTTGCAAAGAAATCATTTTTCTTCAGAAATTTGGGCCAAAATGTATACTGCTACATATCTTTGGTAAAAATAACCCAAATTAGTGGATATTATTTGGTCTCTGTGAAAGTTATAGAGTCTACAAGCTATGGTGCAAATCATTGAAAAATTATCAAATCTGATCACAGCTGATGTACTGACATCCTATCAATTCTTGAGACCCTAACAAGCCAAGAAAGTACAAATACCCCCCAAATTACCCCTTTTTGGAAAGTAGACATTCCAAAGTATTTAGTAAGAGGCATGGTGAATTTTTTGAAGTTGTAATTTTTTCCCACAATTCTTGGGAAAATTAAGATTTTTTTTTTTTTTTTTTTTTACACAAAATTGTCATAATAACAAGTTAGTTCTCTCACACAGCACATGCATACTTACAATGACACCCCAAATTACATTCTGCTGCTCCTCCTGAGTATGGCGATACCACATGTGTGGGACTTTTACACAGCGTAGCCACATACAGAGGCCGAACATTGAAGTAGCACCTTCAGGCGTTCTAGGAGCATAAATTACACATCTAATCTCTCAACTACCTGTTACACTTTTGAAGGCCCTGGAGCACCAGGACAATGGAAACGCCCACAAAATGACCCCATTTTGGAAAGCTAACACCCCAACGTATAATCTATGAGGCATAATTAGTCTTTTGAACAGTTCATTTTTTTCCAGAAGTTTTTGGAAAATGTGGAAAAAAAATGAAAACACATTTTTTTTACACAAAGTTGTCCATTTATAAGATATTTCTAACACATAGCATGTACATAGCAAAAATGACACCCCAAAATACATTCTGCTGCTCCTCCTGAGTATGACGATACCACATGTGTGGGACTTTTACACAGCGTAGCCACATACAGAGGCCGAACATTGAAGTAGCACCATCAGGCGTTCTAGGAGCATAAATTACACCTCTAATCTCTCAACTACCTGTTACACTTTTGAAGGCCCTGGAGCACCAGGACAATGGAAACGCCAACAAAGTGACCCCATTTTGGAAAGCTAACACCCCAACGTATAATCTATGAGGCATAATTAGTCTTTTGAAGAGTTCATTTTTTTCCAGAAGTTTTTGGAAAATGTGGGAAAAAAATGAAAACACATTTTTTTTACACAAAGTTGTCCATTTATAAGATATTTCTAACACATAGCATGTACATAGAAAAAATGACACCCCAAAATACATTCTGCTGCTCCTCCTGAGTATGACGATACCACATGTGTGGGACTTTTACACAGCGTAGCCACATACAGAGGCCGAACATTGAAGTAGCACCATCAGGCGTTCTAGGAGCATAAATTACACCTCTAATCTCTCAACTACCTGTTACACTTTTGAAGGCCCTGGAGCACCAGGACAATGGAAACGCCAACAAAGTGACCCCATTTTGGAAAGCTAACACCCCAACGTATAATCTATGAGGCATAATTAGTCTTTTGAAGAGTTCATTTTTTTCCAGAAGTTTTTGGAAAATGTGGGAAAAAAATGAAAACACATTTTTTTTACACAAAGTTGTCCATTTATAAGATATTTCTAACACATAGCATGTACATAGAAAAAATGAAACCCCAAAATACATTCTGCTGCTCCTCCTGAGTATGACGATACCACATGTGTGGGACTTTTACACAGCGTAGCCACATACAGAGGCCAAACATTGAAGTAGCACCTTCAGGCGTTCTAGGAGCATAAATTACACCTCTAATCTCTCAACTACCTGTTACACTTTTGAAGGCCCTGGAGCACCAGGACAATGGAAACGCCAACAAAGTGACCCCATTTTGGAAAGCTAACACCCCAACGTATAATCTATGAGGCATAATTAGTCTTTTGAAGAGTTCATTTTTTTCCAGAAGTTTTTGGAAAATGTGGGAAAAAAATGAAAACACATTTTTTTTACACAAAGTTGTCCATTTATAAGATATTTCTAACACATAGCATGTACATAGAAAAAATGACACCCCAAAATACATTCTGCTGCTCCTCCTGAGTATGACGATACCACATGTGTGGGACTTTTACACAGCGTAGCCACATACAGAGGCCGAACATTGAAGTAGCACCATCAGGCGTTCTAGGAGCATAAATTACACCTCTAATCTCTCAACTACCTGTTACACTTTTGAAGGCCCTGGAGCACCAGGACAATGGAAACGCCAACAAAGTGACCCCATTTTGGAAAGCTAACACCCCAACGTATAATCTATGAGGCATAATTAGTCTTTTGAAGAGTTCATTTTTTTCCAGAAGTTTTTGGAAAATGTGGAAAAAAAATAAAAACACATTTTTTTTACACAAAGTTGTCCATTTATAAGATATTTCTAACACATAGCATGTACATAGCAACAATGACACCCCAAAATACATTCTGCTGCTCTTCCTGAGTATGGCGATACCACATGTGTGGGACTTTTACACGGCCTGGCCACATACAGAAGTCCAACATCCAAGTAGCACCTCCAGGCGTTCTAGGAGCATAAATTACACACACAAATTCCTGCCAACCTAAGACATTGTTGAAGGTCCTTCATATTTCTAACCCATAGCATGTACTGTACATACCAATTATAAACCAAAATACATTCTTCTGAGTAAAGAGTAAAAAAAAGATTACCTGCTGTCTTAGTAGTGCAGTGGTCCACAGAGTAGAGCATCGGTCCGGGTAGCAGGCAGATGTGGTCAGCAGCAGCGAAAGGATCGTCAATGCAGCAGGCAGGAATACTGTCCATAGTACATGCAGCAGGCAGAGATATGGTCAGTGCAGCCAAAATATTGGTCCAGGCAGCAGGCAGGACCATCAAGTTTAGGGCCTCGGTCAGGAAAGAATGGGGACAGGGGTAGAGGCTTCTCCCACCCAAATCGCTTTGAAGACTCCGGGCAACCAGACCCTGTTATGGAAACACAGAAAACCAAAAACTGGTTTTCTGAACTCCGAACACTATTCTGGGGCCCCTCACATATGTGAGACCCCTGTGTGGCAGGGTGCAAGATCAGTCCAAGGGGCAGGCAAAAACATGGTCAACAAGCCGAGGTCAGTGCAGGTAAAAGGCAGAAATAGGCGGTAGGCAGAGGCATAGTCGATACAGTCCAGGGTCAGTTCAATGTGAAAGGCAGAAACATGGCGGATAAACAATGCAGACGGCAGGCAGAGGCATAGTCGAGAAGCAGTCCAGGGTCAGTTCACGTGAAAGGCAGAAACATGGCGGATAAACAATGCAGACGGCAGGCAGAGGCATAGTCGATAAACAGGCCAGGGTCAGTTGAGTTGAGGCACTAGGTTGGTTGGTTGAGGCAGCAGGGAAATCAGCACAGAAATTGAAAGAGGGGCTAGTGGCAGTCTATTAGGAATTTGGGTTAATAATTTTCGAAAGAGTGATATCGCTTGAAGCATGGTGCCATACATAGGCCAGGTTGGGAGGGACAGTCGGGGCAATAGCAACTGGTGTCTTTTCTAATTCCACGTTTTCTGCACACCCGACATCTTTTTTGGCGTCTTCTTCCGGTTGCTGATGGTGGAATATGGTCAGGATAATGGCGCTCGTGCAGTCTGCTGACAGAATCGAGGCAAATTCTTTGTGGGGCAGAGCCTTGCTGATAGATCAGGGCAGTGACAACATTTTCGATAAATCTGATAAAGGGGATGGGTCTTTTCGTTGATTTGTGATAAGTGACAAATGAATTATAAAGGGCCATATGGAAGAAGTATATTGCAGGGCTGCAGCATTTGATCGTTTAGATCCACCCCCCCCATGAACTTATTATATTCATTGATACAGCAAGGCTTTCGAACGGTACGGCGTCTCCTGTGAATTTCCACTGAGGTGTCATTGTGGATAGTCGACATCATGTAAACGTCTTTCTTATCCCTCCACTTCAAGGCCAAAACTTCTTCGTTCCTCAGGCTTACCGATTCCCCTTTTTGTAGGCATGTGGTGACTAAACTCTGTGGGAAGCCTTTCCTGTTTTTACGTGAAGTACCACAGGTCAAAGTTTTATTCAGGAATAGGTGGCGAAAAAGGAGCAGACTGGTGTAGTAATTGTCCACGTATATGTGATACCCCTTTTGGAAGAGTGGGAATGCCAACTCCCATACAATTTTCCCGCTTATTCCCATATACGATGGACACTCAGGGGGCTGGATTTGGGAGTCTTTGCCTTCGTACACACGAAAGGCATTCACATAGCCGGAGGAGCTTTCGCAGAGCTTGTTTAGCTTCAAGCCGTACCTCGCTCTCTTACTGGGAATATACTGTTTTATTCCCAGCCGGCCAGTGAAATGGACCAGGGATTCATCCACAGAGATGTTCTGTTCCGGGATGTAAAGTTCAGCAAACTTCTCATTGAAAAAATCTATTAGGGGGCGAATTTTATATAATCTATCAAAGTCCGTATGATTTCGGGGGGGGGGGGCACTGCGAGTTGTCGCAGAAATGCAGGAACCGTATGATCTTGTCATAGCGGGACCTGGACATCGTAGCTGAAAAAATTGGCATATGAATGATGGGCTTTTTAGACCAATACGAATGAAGTTAATTTTTTTTTGAAAGCCCCATATACAGCGTAAGGCCTAAAAACAATCTAATTTCCTCCATTGTTAGGGGTCTCCATTCAAACGGGCGCGCATAATATGAGTTGGGGTTGTTTTGTATGTACTGACTGGCAAAAAGATTTGTTTGGTCTATGATGGTTTGAAGGAACTCATTAGGGAAAAATAAATTAAAAAAATCGATTTCAGAGAAACCTTCGGTGTTGGCCTGCACACCTGGCTGTGCTGTGAAAGGGGGGATTGTGGCTGACCCTGTACTAGAAGGCAGCCACAACGGGTTGGCCAAGCCATCCGGTAGATGGGTTTGGGCCCTTCTTCCTCGGTGTGGAATTCCAGAGCTTGTACTGGGCCTTTCCTCCTGGGGTCTAGCGCCGTTAGCATTTGCTGATTGGCCACTGGGATGTCCGGCACTGCTGGTAGCTGCCTGGGGTTCAGACCGTGGTCTTTTTGGACGGACTACTTCCTCCTCCGATTCGGATGTACTGCTTTCAGGGGGCTCGTATTCCGAACCTGAATTGAAAGTGGACTCAGCACTGTTATGGGGCGGTGAGAGCTCCCCGCTGCTCTCATCGCTCTGGGTTAGAATTTTGAATGCCTCTTCTGTGGTGTATAATTTTCTGGACATGGTGGCTGTATGACAGGGCTGCACGATAGGGACTAATTGGCTGTACGTCAGCTAGAAATTGGCTGCTGGGCTCACGGGACAGGTACTCCTGATGGAGGTGACAGGTACTCCTGATGGAGCTCACGGGACAGGTACTCCTGATGGAGGTGACAGGTACTCCTGATGGAGGTGACAGGTACTCCTGATGGGGTGACAGGTACTCTTGATGGGGGTGACAGGTACTCGGGTACTTCTGATGGGGGTGACAGGTACTTCTGATGGGGGTGACAGGTGCTCCTGATGGGGGTGACAGGTGCTCTTGATGGGGGTGACGGGTACTCCTTTTTTATGGGGGCGACAGGTACTCCGGTACTCCTGATGGAGGTAACAATTACCCTTGATGGGGGTGACGGGTACTCAGGTACTCCTGATGGAGGTGACAGGTACTCTTGATGGGGGCGACGGGTACTCGGGTACTCCTGATGGAGGCGATGGGTACTCAGGTACTCCTGATGGAGGCGAAAAGTACTCCTGATGGGGGCGACAGGTACTGAGGTACTCCTGATGAGGGTGACGGGTACTCAGGTACTCTTGATGGGGGGTGACGGGTACTCAGGTACTCTTGATGGGGGTTGACAGGTACTCAGGTACTTTTTGATGGGGGGGTGACAGGTACTCTTGATGGGGGGGTGACAGGTACTCTTGATGGGGGGGGTGACAGGTACTCTTGATGGGGGGGGGTGACAGGTACTCTTGATGGTGGGTGACAGGTACTTGGGTACTTTTGGTGGGGGGGTGACAGGTACTCTTTATTCGGGGGGGCAATCTGGACACTATACTGACACTGTAGAGACTGTAAACTGTAACTCACTGTTTATGATTTCTCCTTCTCACACAGGATCGGTGTGTGAGGAGGAGAGCCCAGAGACAGCGGTTACAGCTGTGTTTGTTTACAATTGTGACCGGCTGTGATTGGACACAGCCGGTCACGTGGTAAAGAGCCAAATTTCATTGGCTCTTTACCCAGATCAGGACTAGGCTATGTCCAGGGGACGAGCCTCGTGCCCGATTGCCGCAGTGTGCGCGCCCGATCTCCGAGAAGCACGCGCTCGGGGCCGCGCGCGCCTCCTCCACAGGGAAGTGACCGGCTGTGATTGGAAACAGCCGGTCACGTGGGTAAAATCTTTTTTTTTTTTTTCTAATGCAGTGATCGGTGACGGGCTGTCTCTGAGGCATTCGCCGCGTCACCGATCTCCGCTCTGCGGGCTGCCAGGAGCCCGCAGTAGCGGCGAGAAGGGGTGGACGTCATATGACGTCCACCTGGATCGTAAAGGGGTTCCTGCCGCCGTCATTTTCCAATGAGGCGGTAAGGAAGTGGTTAACATGGCAAGTCTATCTATATGCCACAAAATACCAGCTTTAACTATACGCCGGAAAAAGCCGACTACAGACGACATTAGAAAATGCGACGGCCGCGCGTACGTTCGTGGATCGTCGTAAATCGCTAATTTGCATACCGGACGTGGAAAACGACGTGAACGCCACCCAGCGGACGCCGAAGTATTGCATCTTAAATCCGAAGGCGTACGAAGACGTACACCTGTCGGATCTAACCCAGAAGCCGTCGCATCTTGTTTTGAGGATTCAAAACAACGATACGACGCAGGAAATTTAAAAGTACGCCGGCGTATCAGTAGATACGCCGGCGTACTTCGTCTGTGGATCTGGCCCTCTGTTTTTTTTTCTTTAAAAATAACAAACATGTTATACTTACCTGCCCTGTGCAGTGGATTTTGACAAAGCAGCCTGGATCCTCCTCTTCTCAGGCACCTCGCAGGCCTCATGTCAAGTGTCCCCACAGCAAGTAGCTTGATAGGGGAGCACTCAAGCCGAGTCGCAGCTCTGTGTGTCCATTTAGACAAGGAGTTGCAGTTCAGCCCTACCCTCTCTCTCTCTCCTCATTGCCTCATTGGCTAATTGATTTTGATTGATAGCAGCGGGAGCCAATGGTGCAACTGCTGTGTCTCAGCCAAACAGGAGGGAGAATCCCAGAAGGCGTACACATCGCTGGATCGAAATGGGCTTAGGTAAGTATTAGGAGGCTGCTGCACACATAATTTTATTTTATGATTGCATTAAGAGAAAAAATCTTCTGCCTTTACAACCACTTTAACTCACATTTATACACTAGGGCCAATTTATCTACCAGCATGACTTTGGACATGGCAGGTAGTGCTGTGGTGGGAATTCAAACTGGCAACCCTTTTGCTTCTAGGCAGAAGTGCTAACCACTTAGCCACTGTGATGGAGCTAAATAAAATGATTATTTTTGTGTTTGTTACTTTTTCCTAAACCACTCAAATGTTGCTTTTCTTTCTTATATTGTTTTATTTATTTTATTTCTTGATAAGTATATGTGTGTGTGGGTATATTTTACAATGTTACTTTCCTTAAAATAAGTTATGACAGAGTATAGAGTTACAGTACATCTCAGCCTGAAGAAAAAACTGAAGACAGATGGTTTAACTATTAAGTGAAGACAGCTGTTACTTACTCCAAACCCCCAAACCCCCTCCATCGAATGAGGCCCCTGTGAGTCTGAGTGAAGGACCCTGTGCATCTGAGTGTGCCTTGTGGCAAGAATGAACGTCACAAGAAGATGGACTGACCAATCAGTTGTGCTCATATGAATGATGTAATTTTGTCTATAAAGCTATAGTAGCAATAAAGGCTCTGCCTCTTTTGACTGTTGGACACAGAAAGAAGCAGATCGTCCCTGTCTTTCTGCAGGCTTTCACAATTTGGATCAGAGGCAGAATTGGTTATGCCCTGAGGTTGTGTCAGGGGTTATCAATCCTTATCAACTGTGCTGCTCAAGAGATTGCACTTTACTGCATTGTCTCACAATGCAACACTATAAATCTGTGGGTTGGGAGTGGGATAAAAGTACAACCCCTGCTGTACTTCCATGCCCATTCAGATATAAGAACTGCAGGTCTCATAGATCCCAGTGCCACAGTCACATCTCTGCATGCTCCACTCTAGACCATTCACAAAGTACAGAAAAGTACAGAGCTCCAAGCTTTGTTTTGTGAATACCAGAATGAGAAGAAAATGGAAATGCAATTGAGCACTGAGATAGTGGTTCCATTGAGTAGTTCTATTGCAGTGACCCAAGAAAAAGCTTTAGTTTCTCAACTACAGAACTTGTTTGAAACACTACAATGGGACTGCTTTAGAGGCTTCTGGAGGCTTCTTCAGAGGTTTCTTACATGATTGTATTGCATTGTGCATCAAGCCGAAATGGGGGATCTTCTCAGGGCAGGTGGTGCTGAGTTATCCTGCTCTTTGGCTTTATAAACCGGGAGAAAGAGCAGTTCAAGGTCTAGATCTGTGTGATGAACTTTAATCCAGGAAGAAAGGATAGAATAGGTGAATGTCCCCCTCTGGGGGAAGGGATGGCATGAGGCCTTGGACCTGTAGAGGAGCTTTATAGGACATTTTTGCAACTCTCATTACAGCCATGCTGTGGAAGCGCCTTGGACTCTAAGCTACCTCTACATGGTACTATTATTTATTTATTTTTTTCCACTTCAGACTCCACCAACAAAGGACAGCGAGACTTGCTCACGGTTCGTCCGCCCATAACGTCTCTTCTGTGGCTTTGCATCATATGTGGTTCTTTCATCATTATTGTTTTTTTTTTGTTTTTTTTCTTGATTATTTATGTTCTTTCTTTCTTGGAAAGTTCTTCATCCCCCCTCCCCTCCATCCCTCCCCGGGTCTGTGTATCTAGTTGATGTTTTAACTTATTTATTTATTTTCTCACCTGTCTGTTTCTGTCATTCCCTGTATGAATTTTTCTGATGTTTTAAAAATTCTCCATTTCTCCCATATCTCTCTATATCTGTCCTCTCCTCCGAGCTCCCCTCGAGCAAGATACTCCATTTCTGCTATCTACATGGTACTATTATTGCCACATGTGCTGGACTCTATTGCCAATCATAAGTTATTATTGAATGACACAATGTGGTTGTATTTCTATAAACTAGTTTTGCACTTTTAGTAAAAGTTCACAAAAACAACTATGATGCCTCCTTGTTGTTTATATATTTGAGCTAATGCAAGTAATGTGTGCAGGTTGCTTTGCTATGCACTGCTAAGGCAGAGGCATGTATGTCCATAGCCAAAGAAATGCTTTATAGTTGGAAGTCTTAACCAGGTCAACATGGGAGCTGGAGGTGGTTAGAAGAAGTGTGTTAATGCCCCCCTACCAGCAGTGCAGCCGTGCGAGAATAACTTCCACTCATTATGTCACATGCCAGGTGAGGTAGGCACTGTGTTTCATGGTGTGGTGCTTACATACAAATCACTGTAACATATATACAGTGTTAAATAACAAAGTGAATGAATCAAACAGTCCACTTTCATTCTATGAATAGTGTGGACCCATTGATAATGGGGTACTTTGACCCAGTAGTGGTCTTAAGCACTGTATGGTCATATAGTGCGACCAAATGCCCATATTTGCTTATTATGTTCATGTAAGAACATGTCACAAGATAGACTTTTTTTTGCCACTTGCAACCAATCAGATTTAGTCAGATTATCCCTTTTATAGTGCGCTATAAATAGGAAAGGGAGAAAATGATTGGCTGCCATGTACAACAAAGCTCTTCAGCTCGCTGGTAATTAGAAAAACCCTGCTGTATTTATAGGAAGTAAATCACATTGTTGTAACAGATACATTATCATCATACACAATTTTTTTCTCCAACAGACAGCGTGGAAGTACTTTCAGACGGCTCCATGAGAGTGCATAGAAGATGACAAGCGTTATATCCACAGCGATATATCAAGGGAGACCATTCAAATACCTTTAAATTGGTCTTAAACACATAAAACAGAACTTAAACAATCCATTTATCCCTTTGTTGTGCGGGATTCCAGTTTTGTAGCAAGGCTCGCCGTTTTTTCTCATTGAAAACATCAAATAATTCTCAAGGTGCAGATACACTGGCACAAGAATTGCATTTGTTCCTGAAAAATTAATGTTTCCCCCCCAAGCTGGTTGGTGTCTCCACTCTGATGTATTTAACTACAGTGTGCGGAATTCTTTTATGTGTAATTGTCCTTTTAACATCGCCTCTCCGTTCAAATGTTTTCATATTAATAGATGGATTGAAGTGAAACCAAGATATGAAAGCCACAATGAAATAGAAACACATCTCTGCTAAACCAGTTGCTTCCGTAGCTCAATTGGTGCGTAAACACCCTGCAGCTTAAACTCGGCTCTTCAGTTAATCTATAAATGGTTCAACCAGCCTTAAGAGCCGCGGCTTAAAAATAAAGGATCATCGTTATGTAAGTAGCAGGCACTCTACAAGATTATGGCCCTAAAACCACAACAAGATAGGAAAAAGAATCGTAACGGGAGAAAACGCATTAAGTGGTAAGTGGTGTAATTGGCGTTTATCGCTGCGCTACCAACACACATTATTAAAAACAAATTATTTGTACTGGTGGCTGTATATCTGGTGTAATACACATTCGATTTTGAAGACGTTGTAGATTGGACTGCAAAGGATAAAAGCTCAGTACTGCTGTATTCAGTGATACGTCTTTATTACGACGAATAGTCAATTTTTCAGCCATTAACCGGTACTGACCCAGTCGAAAAAGAAAAGTAAATTTTTTAAATAGTTTTTTTTTATATATATAGATATAAAAATGATCAGCTTATAGCAGACCTTCACTTTTTTTTTCAACTCCATCTATTAAATCTTCTGCCCTTGTTGGTTTAACTTTGGATAGTAAAACTTTTTGTTTTCTGCCAGTAAATACCTTATACAGCCCACTTCCTGTTTCCTGTCTTGTCATTAGCCTCTCTCTCATGAGAGTTTGCCAGGAAGGGAGGGGGGATGAGTCATAAGAAGGCCAATGAGAGCTGCAGGGCTGGAGGTGTGCCTCTGTGTGAATTCAAGAAGTGAACAGGCAGCAGCTTCAGCTGTCCACAGTTAAAATGGTTGCAGCCAGACTAAGTGGAGGGAGATTTCTGCAGCATATTTGGCAAGTACAGAATTACAGTATATATAAAATAATATGCAAAGTGGTTGGAGGGAAGCTTCAGAATGGCAAATATGTTTTTATTAGAAATTATGTGAGCAGACTGCAGTTCCTCTTTAAAGTGATATTAAAAGCATTTTTTTTTTTTAATAACAAACATGTTATACTTACCTGGTTCGTGCAGTGGATCTGCACAGAGCAGCCCCGTTCCACCTTTTCTCGGGTCCCCCTACGGCATTGTTGCCCAACCAGTGGCCCGGGAGCCACATGTGGCCTGCGGAGCCCTCTGATGTGGCCCTCGTCCTCCTGCTTTGAGATGGCAGGTTGTCAAGCCCAGATCACGGGTTGCCGACCCGCCATGCCAGAGCAGCAGTTTTGTAAATGAAGCCGCTGGTAGAGGAAACAAGCACTGAGCCATAGACTTCTGTTATTACCTGCAGGTTTTTTGCACTTTCAGAAAGTGCGCCTACGGCATCCCTGTCCCCTCACCTTCTCTCGAGTGCCCCCATAGCCAGTGGTTTTTACTCCTGAGGCACTGCACTGTCTGTCTATTCAGACAAAGAGCGGGGCTCGGCCTCAGTCCCAGCCCCGCTCTCTCCTCATTAGCTCACTGGCTGTGATTGACAGTAGCAGGAGCCAATGGCTCTCACTGCTGTCTCAGCCAATGAGGAGGCAGAGACCCCGGAGAGCCGAGGCTCTCGTGCACAATGCTGGATCGAGATGCAGCTCCATTATTACGGGAGGGGGGGCTGCTGCACACAGAAGATTTTGCAGAGAATGCATGAAGGTTAAAAAACCTTGAGCCTTTATAACCACTTTAACCCTTTTGCACCAACTGTACGCAAATATGCGGCATTACTGCACTGGGATTTTTTCTGTGTGGGCGCATATTTGCGTATTTTCCTTTGTGCTGGGAGTGCGCCACATAGTTTGCTCCCAGCACAGAGACCGGGGTCTCACCGAGAGCGCCGGCCCCCGTTCTAGCGATCGGACCTGGAACGGCCGATTCTGGGTCACCTGATCTCTGTGATAGCCTTTGATTGGCTATCACAGTGATCAGTAACTTTGAAGACTGCCCCCGTGTTTTCTGTCTCTGTGAATGGAGGGAAGAGTTACAATGTATCACTCCCTGTTGTTGCAGAGATAGAAAAAAAAGTATGTGTAGAAAAAATATATAAAAAATAAGGGCCAGATCCACAAAGAACTTACGGCGGCGTATCTATTTATACGCCGCGTAAAGTTCTACGATGCGCCGTTGTATCTTTGTTTTGTATCCACAAAACAAGATACGCCAGAATGTGGGCTAGATCCGACTGACGTACGTCTTAGTACGCCGTCGGATCTTAGGTGCATATTTACGCTGGCCGCTAGGTGGTGCTTCCGTTGATTTCCACGTAGAGTATGCAAATTAGCTACATATGCCGATTCTCAAATGTACGTCCGCCCGGCGCATTTTTTTTTACATCGTTTACGTAAGGCTTTTTTCGGCGTAACGTTACCCCTGCCTCTATGAGGTGTACGCAATGTTAGGTATAGACGTCGGGACAGCGTAAAATTTTTCCGTCGTTTACGTCGTTTGCGTAAATCGTTTGCGAATAGGGCTTTGCGAAAGCATTGACTATTTGCGACGTGATTTCGCGCATGCGCACTGGGATACGTCCACGGACGGCGCATGTAAAAAGCGTCAATTACGTGGGGTCATACTAGATTAACATACAACACGCCCACTCCAAGCCTACTTTGAATTACGCGGGCTTACGCCGGAAGATTTACGTTACGCCGGCCCGCATATGGGAGCAAGTTCCTTGTGGATACCCTACGAGCCACTGAGATGCGCTACGCCCGCCTAAATATACGCCCGTTTTTGTGGGTCTGGCCCTACATAATTTTTTTTTAAAATACCTAGATTGAGGTTTGATCTAGGTCAGTGCCAGGGTTAGTGCCAGGGTTAGTGTTTGGGTCAATGTCAGGATCAAAGGTCAAGGTTAGGGTCAGAATTTTTAATTTGGGTTATTTTTGGAGAACAAGCATATCTTTTAGTGTCACTGAAGCAAGAGGTTTGACTTTTCTCTGAATTTCCAGATCTGGCTGCTTGTTAGACAGTAGGTCAGCATAATAGCCAGGTGGAAAGCATTTTTTGAATAATGGCAGCCCAGTATTTCTGTCATATACAGTCCAATGACAGCACCAAACAAATGTCCAAGAGTTCAAAGTTTTTAAGGATAAAATTAGTTCAAAGCGAAAAATCCCAATGCGTTTCAGGAGTCAAACATTCATTCCATTCAGACCACCAATTAAAGATTTGCACAACAGAACAATTCATTTGGTTTAGTTTTGGATTAATTCATTAAAGTGGAGGTTCACCAAAAAACTCAATTTTTAACATTAGATTGAGGCTCATTTTGGGAAGCAGAATCGGGTGTTTTTTTTTAAAATCGAAGCTGTACTTACCGTTTTAGAGAGAGATGTTCTCTGCCGCTTCCGGGTATGGGCTGCGGGACTGGGCGTTCCTATTTGATTGATTGGCCAATCCATCACCTTTACCTTCAGCTTCTCTAGCAAGGCAGTGGTTGTCTTGTCCCTCTATATCAGAACTGGGGTTACATTAGCTTAGTGAGGGAGAGTAACTGAGGGAGAAGAGAAACACTAGATTACTTGTTGGTACCGATGTGCAAAGGTAGGGGAATCGCTTTAACTTTGGGTGACCCACCCAGTACCGGGATATGGTCACCCAGCACAAAGATGCAGACCTAGGCCCCCTTTCAAATGCATGCCATAGATTGGTTTTCCACCTTCTGCCCATTCTTTGCCCTCTTGTCCATGGTTGGCATAGAGTGTGCATTGCCCCTTCATGACCAATCACTTGCTTTATTGTGGAAAGAAGGTAGTTCAGCACATGCACAGGTGAGGTGCATATGTATGGATGCTGCTGCTGCGATATATTAACGTGGATGTAAACCACTCTCATCCTTTCTCAACTACTGCCATAGTGCTGATCTATAAGGCTATAGATGCCTCCTGCATGTATCCTTACCTGTCATATGTCTCCAATCTGTCTGTTATAAGAACTGAAAAACTGCAGATTCTGTGGGTGGGTCTGTTGTCTGGAGCTCTGTGGGTGGAGTCGTGATGTCAGTAGACTCCCCGCCCTCCTCTACACTCCCCTTGTCAACATGCATTTTTTCCTATGTATTCCTTACACTAAATTATGCTATGATCACTAACATCCAGTCAAAATCCAGAAAAGTAACTGCATGACTTCAGAAAAGGAGTGGTGGTGGCATTTAAAAAATAATGCCTGTCTCCAGGCTAGTGCATGAGATATGTAAATAACCTGTCACTCACAGCAAGGGGGGGGCGGAACGGACCAAGGTTTTTCTCTGTAAGTCTGTTTTATTTCACTGAACAATAAAAGAGGATTGCTCAGAGCTGGATTAACTCTGTGTGGCAAGACTCGGCACAGATGATAGGAAATCTTATACTGTACATTGTGACATCAAAAAATAAATAAAAAAAATTGGGGTTTACATCCACTTTAAGCTATAAGTTTATTTATTTTTTTACATTTTAGAATGGGGGGCTTTGAGATTGTGCAGAATTTTAAAGGGTGCCGTGCCTGAAAAAAGGTTATGAAAAAAGCCTTACTGTATTTATTGCAATATGTTTCTATTTTATATATAGACCGTTTTTTATAATAAAGAAAAATGTTAATGTAACATAAAAAAAAATGGATTTTAATCAATTTGGATCATTCATTATATATTGTCACGTTATTTCGGATGCCTCAAACATTAACCCAAATGAAACAAATTAATTTAGTTGTTTCGATATAATTTATTTTGGATTCATATAAATCTATTACTTTTGTGTTCCGGAGATTATGAGATATCCGAACCTTCGAATAACAAAAATTTTCAGCGTTTAGTTTTGTAATGAAACCAATCGCACCTGTCTACACATAATCACAGGTAGTGTTACTCACTGTGTCTCTGGCTTTGACTGTGTCTCGTAGCAGTGACACCTATGCCGAAATCAGGAGATAGGGTCTCCTCCAGTCCCTCCAACGTCACATTTTTCATGCCATGAACTGAATGGGCGGCTGCAAAGAGGCTTGGAGAGAGGTGTGGGCTTCAGAAACAGCCCAGGATTCGGTGACCCCTGGCAAATCATCATTCGACCCCATCATTCGACCAGTGCCCATCAGTACTGCTAATCAGTGCTGACCAGTTCCGCCAATCAGTGCCAATCAGTGCCTCATCATCAGTGCCTCCTGATCAGTGCCTACCAGTGCCACCTATTAGTGCCCATCAGTGCCACCTATCAGTGCTCATCAGTGCCACCCATCATTGCAACCTCACCAGTGCCTCCTGATCAGTGCCTACCAGTGCCACCCATTAGTGCCTATCAGTGCCCATCGCTGCCGCCTCATCAGTGCCCATCAGTGCAGCCTATCAGTGCCGATTAGTGACACCTCATCAGTGCTCATCAGTGAAGGAGAAAAAATACCTGTTTTCAAAATTTTAGAACAAAATATGAAAAACGTTTTGTTCAAAATCTTTGGTATTTTCTTAAAATAAAAAACCTAGCAGTGAATAAATACCACCAAAAGAAAGCTCTATGTTGTGTGATGTTTTTTTTTTATAAAAATGTAATTTAGGTATAACGTTGCATGACCGCGCAAAAAGTCATTCAAAGTGTGACAGCGCTGAAAGCTGAAAAATGGCCTGGGCAGGAAGGGGGTGAAAGTGCCCTGTAAGCAAGTGTTTATTGAGCAAAACTAAGGGCCGTTTCACACAGGCAGATCCCGTGATGACCGTTCCTTATATATCCGTTTGCTCAGCGGGGATCGCTCCGTTTAACCCCCGCTGAGCCAGCAGATGACAGGGCAGGGACCACACTGTCAGATCTCCGCTCTCCTCTATGGGGGGATCGCATGTCCGTGTTTATCCGATCCGCTCTGCAGGCGGCCCTTATGCCCTATACACACGATCGGTTCGTCCGATGAAAACGGTCCATCGGACCGTTTTAATCGGACGAACCGATCGTGTGTGGGCCCCATCGTTTTATTTCCCATCGGTGAAAAAACATAGAACCTGTTTTAAAATTATCTGATGGTTAAAAAACCGATCGTCTGTGGGCAAGTCCATCGGTTAAAAATCCATGCATGCTCAGAATCAAGTCGACGCATGCTCGGAAGCATTGAACATCATTTTTCTCAGCACGTCGTTGTGTTTTACGTCACCGCGCTCTGACACAAACAAATTTTTAACTGATGCTGTGTAGGCAAGACTGATGAAAGTCAGCTTCATCGGATATCTGATGAAAAAATCCATCAGACCGTTTTCATCGGACAAAGCGATTGTGTGTATGTGGCATTAGTTTCTTTTTTGGAGAACAGTTGCCGCCAGAAAAATAAATGGTAACAACCCAAATCGAAAACCTTCCGCACCAACAGATTAGGAAATAAAGATTTCTGACTTCTCTCCTTTTGTGGTGATGTGCCAAAGTAAACTCTTCCAACAATGGCACACCGAGAAACCTGTTATGCAGCTTTTCACACACGTAGTTAATGGATGACATTTTTCCTTTACAAAGTGTTTAGTCAACATTATATGAATGATACTTCTTGGTTCCAAGATAATGTTTTTCTTTATTATAAAAGAGGTTAATTGCAATTAAGAAAACAATGTTACCACATGTACTGTAGCAGGTCATTGACATATTTACGGCAGTCGTGTGTTGAAAGAAAAAGAAAAACAAAGAGTCACCTTACTCAAAGAGGACACTTCATATGCTGCAGTTAGGCATAGTTCAGGTAAGGTTGATATAAACGGCACAAATTAACGCAGCTTTGTATTTAATAATAAATCAATATATATATTTTTTTTTTTATGCAATTAGTGTCATTCCCTAAATGTTATGATCAGCCTATTGCAATCCCCAATGCAAGAGCACCCAGGATGGGCAGCACTGGGAGTCAATCAAGTGTATTGCATAGAAATGTTCTGGCCTGTAAATGCTGATAAAAGAGACCAGAGTGAGCAGAGAGATGACTTCATCAAATTCCTGCTGTTCTTTCAATGTCCAATCAGCAGGTTTGGGATTTAACCACTTCAGCCCCGGAAGAATTGGCTGCCCAATGACCGTACCATTTTTTGCGATACCACACTGCGTCAATTTAACTGTCAATTGCGCGGCCGTGTGACGTTGTACCCAAACAAAATTGACGTCCTTTTTTTTCCCCACAAATAGAGCTTTCTTTTTTATTGGTATTTGATCACCTCTGCAATTTTTTTTTTTGCACTATAAACAAAAAAGTGTACATTTTGAAAAAAAGCACAATATTTTGTACTGTTTGCTATAATAAATATCCCCAATTTTTTTTTCAAAAAGCTAATTTTTCCTCAGTTTAGATACGTATTCTTCTACATATTTTTGGTAATAGAAATCGCAATTGGTTTGCGCAAAAGTTATAGCGTCTACAAAATAGGGGATAGATTTATAGCATTTTTATTATTTATTTATTTTTACTAGTAATGGCGGTGATCTGCGATTTTTATCGGGACTGCGACATTATGGTGGACACTTTTGACCAATTTTTGGGGCCATTACCATTTATACAGCGATTAGTGCTATAAAAATGCACTAATTACTGTAAAAATGTCACTGGCAGGGAAGGGGTTAACACTAGGGGCTATCAAGGGGTTAATTTTGTTCCCTAATGTGTTTCTAACTGTAGGGGGAGGGGACTGACCTAGAGAAAAAGTGACAGATCATTGTTCCTAACTATTAGGAACTCACGATCTGTCTTTCCTCACTGAACAGCACAGGGATGTATGTTTACACACACACGTCCCTGTTCTGCCTCTCGTGCCTGAGACCGCTCGCTATAAGGCCCCTTTCACATTGGGACGTTTTTCATGCGGTACAGCGCTAAAAATAGCGCTGCTATACCGCATGAAAAATCATGCCCTGTACTCTTCAATGTGAAAGCCCGAAGGCTTTCACATTGAAGCGAAGCGCTAGCAGGAACGCTCCAAAAGTCCTGCTAGCCGCATCTTTACCGCGGTATAGGAGCGGTGTGTTCACCACTCCTATACCGCGCCTTCCCATTGAAATCAATGGGAAAGCGCGGTAATACCGATGTAATACCGCGGTAATACTGCCGCAACGCGGGCGGTATTAACCCTTTTTCGGCCGCTAGCGGGGGTTAAAACCTCACCGCTAGCGCCCGAATATCGCGGTAAACACGATGGTATAGCCGCGCTACAAATAGCGCGGCTATACCTTCACCGCGGCTGACGCTTCAGTGTGAAGCCAGCCTAACTGCGGAGGCTGGTCCGTAATCAGTTAAAAAAGGACACTGCTCTATTTTTTTCTCCATAAAAGCTTTATCATAACTTTAAAAAAATACAGCATCACCATAAAACGTTTCCAACACATCAAGTATCAGATCGAGTGATGTTAAATAGAAGATACATCAGGCTCATTACATAAATTCAAGTTGCAATACAGGTGATAGCTAAAATGATTGGGTGAACCAGGACCGATGGACCATATTTTACGAATGCAAAAAACTAGATTAAAGTGGATGTAAACCCGATTCATGAAATTTGAACAGGGCACATATATCTGTAGTGTTTCTTATCTCTCTTCAAAGCCCTAAATCCCGTGGCTTTATCCTGCTCTGTTATCAGTATGATAGCTTCTGACAAGTTTTCCTTAAATTGTGATAAAACCAGGCTGAATTTTGTGTCAGGATAGGTGTTATAATACGATTAGCAGAGAGCTGGTCTATTCACAGCACAGCTCTGCACATTTCTATCTATGTGGAGAGGCAGGTGTGTGCCTTTCCTCCAATCAGATGTCTCACAGTGTATGGCAAGAATCCACATCCACAGGTGAATCACGAAGAGAAAATTCTAACAGGACATGCACATTCTAAACAGTATATAAAGCTGAAGACAGTAGATATACATGTAAAACCTATGTAGGGAGATTTGTTTCATCTCTGTGTATCATCTGAGGCTGTTCACTTCACTGGGTATATGTGGACCCAATGTCCACCGGCCACCCACGATCGCCCCACTGAAAGGCAGAACGGGGATCTGCCTATGTAAACAAGGCAGATCCCCATTCTGACAGGGAAGTACACAGAGATCTTCTGTTCCTAGCAATCATACATTCTCACAGGCTACACATGCTGTTTGGTGTGTATTGCTAGAGAGTTTGTATTTTAGGCAAGTCCCCAGATCCCCCCTATGTGAATGGGTAGGGGTACCCTTACCCATTCACCAAACAAAGTGACAAAAAGTAAAAACCACAAAAGACAGTTTTTGACAATTCCTTTATTAAAAAAAAAAGTGTCCACGATGTCCATCCATCTTCAATCACACCACCCAACAGACCCAAAAATATTTTTAAAAAAGCTCCGCCTCGATGGGAAGCTTCCCGCTGACTGCTGTCTCTTGGCTGTGACAGCTGTTATATAGGCAAGAGAGGGGCGGAGTCATCCATCATCTGAACCCCTTTGGGATGAATTCAAACGGGGACTCAACATCAGTGCCTGACCTCACAAATGCGCTTCTGGAAGAATGGTCAAACATTCCCATAGACACACTCCTAATCCTTGTGGACGGCCTTCCCAGAAGAGTTGAAGCTGTAATAGCTGCAAAGGGGGGGGGGGGGGCAACTCAATATTGAACCCTAACAACTAAGACCGGGATGCCATTAAAGTTCATGTGTGTGTAAAGGCAGGCGTCCCAATACTTTTGCCAATATAGTGTACACTGTATATGTGATAATTGGGGTTCTCTTCCCAATAATTTAGGGCAGGTGTCCCCCACTGTAAACTACCATAGAGGTATAATAGGAAGAAAAACAAATTGTGATTTTGGACACCACTTCAAGATTATGGATTCTGAAAGAAGTTACGACGGCGTATCTCCAGATATGCCGTCGTAACTCCGAATGCGGGCTGTCGCAACTCGGCGCCTGATTCATAGAATCAGATACGCCTCACAGTTGCCTAGATATGAGCGGCGTAAGTCTCTTACGCCGTCGTATCTTAGTTGCATATTTCCGCTGGCCGCTAGGTGTCGCTTCCGTAGATTTCCGCATCGAATATGGTAATGCGCTAGATACGCCGATTCAGAAACGTACGTGCGCCCGGCTAGTTACCCCTGCTCTATGAGGCGTAGCCAATGTTAGGTATGGACGTCGGGCCAATTTAGCGTTGTTTACGTCGTTTGCGTAAGTCGTACGCGAATGGGGTTGTGCGTAAGTTACGTTCACGTCTAAAGCAATGGCTATTTGCGGCGCAATTTGGAGCATGCGCACTGGGATACTTTCACGGATGGCGCATGCGCCGTTCGTTAGTAACGTCAATTACGTGGGGTCACGACTGTTTAGCATACAACACTCCCCCTACCAGCCTATTTTGAATTAGGCCAGCTTACGCCGGCCCATATACGCTACGCCGCCGTAACTTTGGGCGCAAGTTCTTTCTGAATACAGGACTTGCCTCTCAAAGTTACGGCGGCGTAGCGTATATGAGATACGCTACGCCCACCTAAACTTACGGCAATCTTTCTGAATCCGGGCCTATATCTAAAAATATATAAACATTTTATTTACGTACAAAAATATTATTTTCACCCATTCGTCACACAAACACAGCCCCAGCATTTTAAGCAGTTAGTAGTTTGCAATTTAGTAGACTGGCTGATTGAAAAATCTGTTGCTTGGTAAGCATAATAGGCCTTCATTGTTCAACCACCAGCATATGCTTATGGCCAGCTTAAAATTGTAATAAAGACAATTTTTTATCTTTAAATCCAATGATTCCTTTATCAGAAGCTGAATCCCTTCTTTGTTAGCACTGATAAGTTTTAATACGTTGACAAAATATCCACTGTGCCTCTTTTATACACCTGATCTAATGGGCACAGGGCCATGCAACAAAATCCTCTGGATGTATCTAGCTCTGCAAGTTACTAGTTATGAAGTGTTTTATTGTAAATATTAAAAAAAAAAATAGTATGAAAAAGTAAATCAACCTGTTTCCTGCTCAAGATAAAAAGTTGACTTCTTCGAAACACAATACAAACCCTTTATTCATGGCTTAGTACATAATTATAATCAGACAGGAAGAGATAGCGATATTTAAAAATCTACTACCTATAAATGACTTCTTTTCCCATGACCTTTATGCTTCATCCACCCGTAAGAAATTCACATTTATAGTGTTGTATTTCATCAAAGCTTTGTTTATTTGTGTACATTTTTATATTTTTTTATAATTAGAAAAGTATTTTATTTTCAGAACAACTCAACTGAGAGAGGAGCAAAATTACAATTCTTTGGTGTTGATTATATTACTATCAGCCCCAGCATAACTTGAACTTTATAATGTAAAGATGTTGCATACCTACACTTTAAAAATGAATAATGGGCTGAATAAAAGACTAAAATGAAAGTATATGTTACCCTAAGAGTTTAATGTTTTTCTATGTGTGTGTTCACATACAGTGCCTTGAAAAAGTATTCACACCCCTTGAAATTTTCCACATTTTGTCATGTTACTGCAAAAAACGTAAATGTATTTTATTGGGATTTTATGTGATAGACCAACACAAAGTGGCACATATTTGTGAAGTGAAAGAAAGATGATAAATGCTTTTCCAAAAATATTTTACAAATAAATATCTGAAAAGTGTAGCATGCATTTGTATTCAGCCCCCCTGAGTCAATACTTTGTAAGATCACCGAGTCTTTTTGGGGATGTCTCTACCAGCTTTGTACATCTAGAGAGTGACATTTTTGCCCATTCTTCTTTGCAAAAATGTTCAATTGGATTTGAGTCTTGACTTTGGTTGGGCTATTCTAACACATGAATATGCTTTGATCTAAACCAGGTCATTGTCCTGCTGAAAGGCGAACCTCCTCCCCAGTCTTAATTCTTTTGCAGGCTCTAACAGGTTTTCTTATAAGGCCTCGTACACACGACCGAGTTTCTCAGACAAAAACCAGCAAGAAAATTGCTGGGATTTTTTTTTTGCCGAGGAAACCGGTCGTGTGTACATTTTTCGATGAGGAAACTGTCGAGGATCCTGTCGAGCCGAAAAGAGAGCATGTCTTCTTTTTCCTCGACGGAATGGAGAAACTTGCCTTGTCGAGTTCCTCGACAGCCTAACAAGGAACTCGACGAGGAAAACGATGTGTTTCGCCCATCGAGTTCCTCGGTCGTGTGTACGAGGCTTTAGATTGCCCTGTATTTGGCTTCATCCATCTTCCCATCAACTCGGACCAGCTTCCCTGTCCCTGCTGAAGAAAAACATCCTGACTACATTATGCTACCACCACTATGTTTCACGGTGGGGATGGTGTGTTCAGGGTGATGTGCAGTGTTAGTTTTCTGACACACATATCGTTTTACTTTTAGGCCAAAAAGTTCTATTTTGGTCTAGTCTGACCAGAGCACCTTCTTCCACATGTTTGCTGTGTCCTCCACATGGCTTCTCACAAACTGCAAACAAGACTTCTTATGGGTTTCTTTCAACAATGGCTTTCTTCTTGCCACTCTTCCATAAAGGCCAGATTTGTGGAGAGCATGACCAATAGTTGTCCTGTGGACAGATTCTCCCACCTGAGCTGTGGATCTCTGCAGCTCCTCCAGAGTTACCATGCGCCTCTTGGCTGCTTCTCTGATTAATGCTCTCCTTGCCCGGTCTGTCAGTTTAGGTGGATGGCCATGTCTTGGTAGGTTTGAAGTTGTTCCATACTCTTTCCATTTTCAGATGATGGATTGAACAGTGCTCCATGAGATGTTCAAAGCTTGGGATATTTTTTAATAACCCAACCCTGCTTTAAACTTCTCCATTACCTTATCCCTGACCTGTTTGATGTGTTTCTTGGCCTTCATGATGCTTCTTGTTCACTAAGGTTCTCTAACAAACCTCTAAGGGCTTCACAGAACAGCTGTATTTATACTGAGATTAAATTACACACAGATGGACTCTATTTACTTATTAGGTGACTTAGGAAGGCAATTGGTTCCACTACGTTTTAGAAAAACATTTATCATGTTCCTTCCATGTAACAATTATGTGCAACTTTGTGTTGGTGTATCACATAAATCCCATTAAAACACTTTTTTGTGTTTGCTTGTAACATGACAAAATGTGAAAAATTTCAAGGAGTATGAATACTTTTTCAAGGCACTATATGTGTATTTTATAAATCAGAATCTCTCAAATCTTCCATTTAAAGTACCTGGTTGATCCTTTCATTCATCTTTCTTCCATGCTCCAAACAACCACACAAAGCACAGAAGCTAATCTGTGTTAGTGTGGTCAGTTTTCATCGTTTGGCTGGCCATTTAGAAGTACAGGATCCTTTGAATGTTGGCTCTTCCTAGCATTGTGAAGTTGAATTCACCAAGCGTTGGATTGTTAACCCACTAATAGGGAACGTGAGCTGGGTTTGGACCAACGTGAGACCGGTTAGTTTTACCCTACTGATGATGTGTTGTCGCAGTAGTAATCCTGCTCAGTATGTGAGGAACCGCGTGTTCAGACATTTGGTGTATGTGCTTGGCCGAGGAGCCAATGGGGCATCTGTGGGAATATGGTTGAACGTCTCTAAATCAGATTCCCCCCTAAAGGTGACGATACCGCAGTGCCACAGAGCCCAGGTTGGCCTGCGATAGCAGCCGCCCCCATCCCTTCACCGGGGCGGGGGCCCACGCGTAGCGCTGCTCGCATCTGAAACGAACCACGGATGGAAGCGGGCCGCCTCTCTCCCTGAGTGCATCGCATGTTCGATGGGAACCCGGTGCTAAATCATTCATAGACGGCTTGATTCTGGGTCAGGGTTTTGTGCACAGCAGAGCAGCCACCTCGCTGCGATCTATTGAAAGTCATCCCTTGAGCCAAGCTTTTGTTAAAAAAAAAAAAAATAATAATAATAATAAAAAAAACCTGTATTGAGTAGTTTGTGTAGCCACCCCAGACTAGTCCCAGCCTACCTCTGGCACAGGTCCCTCTCAATTACATCCTGCCTCTTGCCTCTGTCCAAGCGCAAACTGCATCTTTTTTTAGGCTGAACATACTATGGAATACAGGCTCTTGGTGTGTCTGCATAGTGTCCTGTAATCCTGCCTTCCACTATCAAGAAAAAGAGATGCATGGTCACATGACAGAAAATGTTAACCTTGTTTAAAAGGTAAGAAAGATCATTTCTGAAACTATGCAAACACAGTTATAACTGTATTAGAAGTGTATATAGCATTGTATGTTCACATCTACTTCAGCACAGGTCTGTATTCATTAACCACTTAAGACCCGGACCAATATGCAGGTTAAGGACCTGGCCCCTTTTTGCGATTCGGCACTGCGTCGCTTTAACTGACAATTGCGCGGTCGTGCGACGTGGCTCCCAAACAAAATTGGCGACCTTTTTTTTCCCACAAAGAGAGCTTTTTTTTGGTGGTATTTGATCACCTCTGTGGTTTGTATTTTTTGCGCTATAAACAAAAATAGAGCGACAATTTTTCTTTTTGCTATAATAAATATCCCCCAAAAATATATTTAAAAAAAAAAAAATTTCCCTCAGTTTAGGCCGATATGTATTCTTCTACTTATTTTTGGTAAAAAAAAATCGCAATAAGTGTTTATTGATTGGTTTGCGCAAAAGTTATAGCGTCTACAAAATAGGGGATAGTTTTATGGCATTTTTATTAATATTTTTTTTTTACTAGTAATGGCGGCGATCAGCGTTTTTTTTTTTTTGTGACTGCGACATAATGGCGGACGCATCGGACACTTTTGAGACATTTTTGGGACCATTGTAATTTTCACAGCGAAAAGTGCTATAAAAATGCACTGATTACTGTAACAATGACAATGGCAGTGAAGGGGTTAACCACTAGGGGGCGCTAAGGAGTTAAGTGTGCCCTGAGGTAGTGATTCTTACATCACCTCTCCCCGATCTTCAGCTCCTGTGACCGATCGCGTGACACCGGGCGCGGTCACGGAGCTTCGGACCGGGTCACGAGTGCGTGCGCCCCACTGCTGGGCTCTATAAGGCGACGTACCTGTATGTGCCTGTGCCCAGCCATGACAATTTGCCGACGTATATCAGCGTTAGGCGGTCCTTAAGTGGTTAATACAGCCCTAAAAGTATTTTTTAAATGCAATCAATATAAGGTACCTGTATTTGACCTAGTATCAGGTATATTAACATCGAGGACTGCCAGTATATTAACATCGAAGACTGCCAGTATGTTAACATCGAAGACTGTCAGTCCTTGATGTTAATATCTTAAGAACATTTATTAAGTAAAGTTAATATATGCTCTGTCTGTTTGTGGTGTGTCAACATTGTGAAAGGCTCGTTCAGTGATACGCATCCTAAAAGTGATTATGAACAATGAATAGGACTTGTACTCGTCTAATGGACAGTCTCTTTGCTGATGAGTACAGTAGGTTGTTTGTTCCCTGTGTCCATCTCCAATGACAATGTGAATACTGAAAAAGGAACTGCGGCACACATCAGTATATTAAAGAAGTAGTATCAAAGCTCTTGTGGGCCTACTTCTCCTGTGGGTCACAGAAGTGCACTTAGTTCTGCACTCCTGTGACCCAGATACAGCCGACAGCGGGCTATAGTCTTCTGTCGGTTGTCGTCACTCAGCTGGTCCACACTCTGGAGATCCCAACTTTAATATCAGAATCCACCCAGATCCCCGACTGGCAACTGGCTCAGCATTCCATTGCACTTCTAAGAGCTTGAGCCAGCCCCTCCACAGCCCAGGACTCCAGTGAGCGTAGGAGGGGCAAAGCACAGATCAGTGACTGTCAGTCGTCTCGTCCCTATTCACTGAGGACCAAGCACTGAGTGATCAGTGATCTTTGATCACTCAATTCTCAATGTAGAGGCAGTGAGGGACAGATGAGGCATCGGACCAATGCTGTATCCAACTAGGTAAGTATGGAGGTGTAGTGGGAGTCTGCCCACCCGCTGGTGGCCGCCAGACAAAGACTGACATAGGCATGAACGCGCCTGTCAGCCCCTGCGCAGGCTTTTTCCTCTCAACCTCTTGTTTCCCTGTGTGCAGAGTGACACACACAGGCATTCACCCAATCTGCTCTTTCCACTTCCTCCCTAATGGGAGGGGCAGAGAGAGACAATCATGAGGGAACAGCAGAAGAGAACCGTGGGATAGGAAGTCCCAGCACAAAACAGCCTGACTGACTTTTAAGGTGACAGGACCGCAAATCCCAGGCTACACCGCAGAGTCAAGAGAACTGTGAGGCCCCGTACACACGTCCGAGAAACTCGACGGGCAAAACACATCGTTTTGCTCGTCGAATTTCTTGTGAAGCCGCCGAGGATCTCGGCGAGCCAACTTTTCCCATTGACTAACGAGGAAATAGAGAACATGTTCTCTTTTTGGCCCGACGAGATCCTCGTCGGTTTCCTCGGCGAAAAGTGTACACACGACCGGTTTTCTCGGCAGAATACGTCTCCCATCGAGTTTCTTGCTGAATTCTGCCGAGAAACTCGGTCGTGTGTACGGGGCCTGAGAGAGGCTATAAAAGTACAGGGCAGATTAGGCCCAAGGCACTTTCGGGTGAGAGGAGCCTAGCTCTGTTTGCTGTTCATCTGACTTCCATCCAGCACCACTCCAGTCGCCTGCTGACCTGTGTGCTGAGCTTTACATCCGGAGATCGATACGGCATGTCCGTTGCACAGGTGTCGCTGCATGAGCTGCTGTCCGGAGGGCATTGAATCTTTCTGGTCGTTGGTGAGAGGGCAGTCGCCCACCTTTACAAATCCTTTCTCACGGTTTCACTGGGACACTTTGCACATTTGTTTTTTTTTTTTTTAATTATCCTTTACAATCCCAGGCACTATTTTTAACCACTGGACAGCCCTGCAGTTGTACTGCGGCAGGTTGGCTCCCCTGTGCAAATGGCCGTCATTGTACATCAGTTCGCACAGGCGCAGTTGTCGGCTGCCACATGCCGAAGGCGGCACGCTCTCGCACCCGCTGCGGGAGCGTGCCCGTGGGTCAGGCAGACTCGATGTCCGCAGCCATTCCTGAGCAAGCTCTGCACTGGTAGTGCCCCGATCCTGCAGCTGAATCAACTGTAGAAGATGGTCCTGGCACTTGCAGGACTTTCTTGTGCACCCTGAAACCTTCTTCACAAATGCAGTGGAAATGTTTATTTGATGGGATTAAGTTCATTTTCATGCCAAAGAGGGACTTTGCAATTCATTGCAATTCCTCTCATCACTCTTCATAACATTCTGGGGTAGATGCAAATTTCAATCTTAAAAAATGAGGCAGCAGACTTTGTGAAAATTAATAGTTGTGTTATTCTCAAAACTTTTGGCCATGGCTGTACAGTTGTCTAAACGGGAATTTCGTAGGGGTTCACCAACTACCCTTAAATGAGGATTAAATGAAAAGTTATAGATTGGATTTGGGAAGGAAGTGATGCTTTGGCAATATCTTCTGCTTTCAGAGGGTAATATCATCTCTCAGGGCTATCATTTCCCAGCAGACATTTGGACATTTATTTCTCAATAGTGAGTCGCACACTTGCAGCAACATGCAGTTAAAGTCTGCAATGACATGTATACAGAATGTTGGAATCAAATTTACTGCTGGCATGTAGATGATAATAACTATGTGTTACTGTAACATTTCAGGTTTGGCTTCGGCAAGCTTCAGGCACCTTAAAGGGACACTAAAGGTTCAGTTTTTTTTTTAAATAACAAACATGTCATACTTACCTCCACTGTGCAGTTCAATTTGCACAGAGTGGCCCCGAACGTCCTCTTCTGGGGTCCCACAGCGGCTGTCTCGGCTCCTCCCCGCAAGAGCTAACCCCGTCTGGGAAGCTCTCTGCCGAGGGGGTTACCTTGCTGGCGCGCTCCCGTGTTATACACTCGGCGTACATTGCCGCCAAGTGTATGACTCGGGCCCGGCAACCGCGTCACTGGATTTGATTGACAGTAGCAGGAGCCAATGACTGCACTGCTATCAATCTATTCAATGAGGAGCCGATAAGCCATTGAGAGAATGACGCAGGATCGCGCCCACAGAGATTTGGGGCTCAGGTAAGTAAAATGGGGCTCGGGGGGCTGGAGAGTACAAGGTGTTTTTTCACAAGATTTACAAACCCTTTAACCACTTCAGATCCGCGCTATTGCCGAAAGACGGCCGCATCGCGGACTTGAAGTGCCAGTGAACGTCCTTGGATGTCCATTTGTTTCCCCGCTCCCCGTGCACCCCCGCGAGCGCGCATCAGGGTAAAAAAGTGATGGCCGTGTCCCTTGGACAGGCCCAATCACAGATCGTGCTGAATGGCCAATCACAGAGGCCATTTAGCACTCGATCTCACTGTCCAATGAGAGATGATCTCAAATGTAAACATATGAGATCATCTCTCATTTCCGGCTTTCTCTTCTCACACACAGACAGCGTGTGAGGAGAGAGAGCGATATGCAGCTACAGTGAGTGTAAAAAAAAGTTACAGTTACAGTAAAAACAGTGCCCACAGTCCCTGCCAGTGCCACCTGCCAGTGCCACCTGCCAGTGCCATCTGCCAGTCCCATCTGCCAATGCCATCTGCCAGTGCCATCTGCCATCAGTGCTACCTGCCACTGCCATCAGTGCCATCTGCCTGTGCCAGCTGCCAGTGCCATCTGCCCGTGCCATCTGCCAGTGCCATCTGCCAGTCCCATTTGCCTGTCCCATCTGCTCGTGCTATCTGCCAGTACCATCTGCCATCAGTGCCACCCGTCAGTGCCACCTGTCAGTGTAATCAGTGCCAAGTGCCATCTTTCATTAGCGTCACTAGTGCCACGCATCAGTGTCATCACCAAAAATGGCTAGAAGATCATTTTCAGCCGAGGAGGCGTACAAAATTCTTGCGGCCGACGAGAGCAATAGGGAGCTCTCCGATTCGGATTCCTCCGCAAATTCAGACACTGAATCTGACGTTGACTGTGAGCCGATACTTAGCAGTGGAACAATGACAGCCTCAGAGGAGGAGGAGGAGTGCACTCCCACCAGACGAAGGCGTTCTGCTGAGGAGGCAGTGCCATCCACCAGCACCGTAGTGCCATCCACCAGCACCGCAGTACCTCGGCAAGCAAGGTTAAGTACCAGTGGGGTGTCACCTCAGTCCCAAAAGGTTAGATCCCATGCCGGCCTTCCCTATTCCCTTCAGAACCCCTTGTGGCTTCCTCCTAATTCAGGAGAAGCCAACATTCCCCCTTTCACTGCCCAGCCAGGAGTCCAGGTGGACACAGAAAATGTTGCCCCGATTGACTTTTTCAATTTAATTTTTACTGAGGACATTCTTGCCTCAATTGTGGCCCAGTGCAACCTTTATGCACAACAATTTATATCAAGTAACCCAACGTCGTATTATGCCTGTCCCTATGAGTGGAGAGCCCTAACAGTGGAGGAGTTTAAAACATTTTTGGGCCTCACATTCTGTATGGGACTAAACAGAAAAAATCAAGTATGTTCATATTGGTCATCCCGCCCCATCTACCACATGCCCATCTTTTCCTCAGCAATGACCAAAACCAGATATCTAATGATTATGAGATTCCTACACTACAATGACAGTGCCCTCCACAAAATGACCCCAATTTTGATAAGCTTTATAAAATTTGGCCACTACTTAAATATTTTTCTGAAATTTTCCCCCCAGTTGTTTACCCCGGACCAACACATATCCGTGGATGGGTCCCTTATCAAATTTTCTGGCAGGCTGGGCATAAAACAATTTATTTCCACCAAAAGGGCCCGCTATGGGGTGAATCTCTATAAATTGTGTGACCGAGCCACAGGGTATATGTATGCCTTCATTGTATACGAAGGGAAGGACACCCAGCTGCACCCCCCTTATTGCCCAGACTACATAGGAACAAGCGGGAAAGTAGTTTGGGAACTCCACTCATGGAGAAAGTACCACTTGTATGTGGACAATTTTTATACAAGTTTGCCCCTGTTCCGAAACCTTCACAGAAAGAACACACCTGCATGCGGCACCATACGGACGAACCGGAAGGGCTTTCCTCAAAGTCTCGTCAACAAGAAATTAAGAAGAGGGGAGACGGCGAGTTTACAGAATGAGGAAATTCTGTCTGTGAAGTGGAGGGACAGAAGGGATGTGTACGTGCTTTCTACCATCCACAACAATACATTTGTTGAGATCAGCAGGAGGAATAGGCGAATGCAAAAACCAACATGTATTCAAGAATACAATAAGTTCATGGGGGGTGTCGACTTCAACGACCAAATGCTCGAACCCTACCTTTCCACAAGAAGAACATACCAGTGCTTTTTGCCTGCCTCTTGGACTGATCTTTTACCCTGCCAGTGGACTAGTGGGATTCATAGCACAGGGGTCTCACATATGTGAAGGGCTCCAGAACTGTTTTTCTGGATGAAGAAAACAATTGTTTTTGTTTTCTCATTCCTAGTTTAGGGTCTGGAGACTCGGAGGTTTCAAAGAGATTTGGGTGGGAGAAGCCTCTACCCCTGTCCCCATTCTGTCCTGAACGAGGCCCAACTTCTGCCTGCTGCCTGTAGGACCTATGCCATCATGCCTGACGCATGAACTGACCACACCACATGGACCAGCTTACAACCAGGGCCAATATTTTAGCACTGCTGACAATGGCGATTTCTGTTCTGAGTGGAACCTGTCCTGTTAAACCGCTGTATGGTCCTGGCCACCATGCTGCAGCTCAGTTTCAGGGTCTTGGAAATCTTCATATAGCCTAGGCCATCTTTATGTAGAGCAACAATTATTTTTTTCAGTTCCTCAGAGAGTTCTTTGCCATGAGGTGTCATGTTGAACTTCCAGTGACCAGTATGAGAGAGTGAGAGTGATAACACCAAATTGAACACACTTGCTCCCCATTCACACCCGAGACCTTGTAACACTAACAAGTCACATGACACCGGGGAGAAAAAATGGCTAATTGGGCCTAATTTGGAAATTTTCCCATAGGGGTGTACTCACTTTTGTTGCCAGTGGTTTAGACATTAATGGCTGTGTGTTGAGTTATTTTGAGGGGACAGAAAATTTACACTGTTATACAAGCTTTGCACTCACTACTTTACATTGCAGCAAAGTGTCAATTTTTTCAGTGTTGTCACATGAAAAGGTATACTGGGGGTCCCCAGGTTACAAACCTGTTAGGGATTTTCCTCCTGTTTGTAAATCGGAAATGTTTGTAAGTCAGCCGTGCATACGCAGACATTTCCCGAGGCGCCCTCTGGCCGCGCATGCGCAGAACAGCAGACGGTCCGCCCCAAAAGGGCAGATGGTCCCCGTAGTGCCCGGTACGTAAGTAGGAGAAGTTCGTAACTCTGGCGTTCATAAGTCAGGGACCCCCTGTAATAAAATATTTACAAAAATGTGAGGTGTGTACTCACTTTTTTGAGATACTGTATATACATTGTACAATTGACTGTATATGTACACTCCGAGAAGTGTGTTTCCTCGGTGGGACTTTAAATTAAGAAGACTAGGTTACTAAGTGACAAAACAGGTCACAAGGTATAGAAGAATAGATACATTTATTTGCAAAAAAATATTATATTTTTACACTGTTGGTGATTGTGGCCAAGCTAATCATTTGGAACACATCCAAGAGATTGAAGAGAGCAACATCGAAAACAGCACAAGGTCGGAGGCGAAAATATTATAGTGAGAATACTTGCAACACATAAACAACAAAAAGAGATGGTGCAAAACCCAATTCTGTCTATAAAGTGAGGACAGGTAACCCAACGTTTAATGTTTCAAGGCTTCTTTATAGGACCTCTTCTTCAGGGGAGGGGTATTGCGGTTTATAAAGAGGTCCTATAAAGAAGCCTCGAAACGTTAAACGTTGGGTTACCTGTCCTCACTTTATAGACAGAATTGGGTTTTGCACCATCTCTTTTTGTTGTTTATGTGTTGCAAGTATTCTCACTATAATATTTTCGCCTCCGACCTTGTGCTGTTTTCCATGTTGCTCTCTTCAATCTCTTGGATGCTTTCCATGATTAGCTTGGCCACAATCACCAACAGTGTAAAAATATTATATTTTTTTGCAAATAAATGTATCTATTCTTCTATACTTTGTTACTTTGTGACCTGTTTTGTCACTTAGGCCGCATACACACGGTCGGTCCAAACCGATGAAAACGGCCTGAGGTCCAGTTTCATCGGTCCAAACGGACCGTGTGTATGGCCCATCGGTCCGTTGTCCTTCGGTCAAAAATTTTAGAACTTGCTTTAAAATCGAACCAATGGACTGCTGTCCGATAGGTCCAAACTGATGGTTAGAATCAAGTCGACGCATGCTTGGAAGCATTGAACTTTGTTTTTTTCAGCACGTCGTGTGTTTTACGTCACTGCGTTCTGACCCGATCGGTTTTTGGAACGATGGTGTGTACGCACATCAGACCATCAGGCCACTTCAGCGGTGAACCGATGAAAACGGTCCGTCGGACCATTCTCATCGGTTTGGATCGACCGTGTGTACGCGGCCTTATGGCCCGTACACACGATCCGAATATCGTATGACGGATCGTACGACTTTTTCCACTTAATAGTCGCAAGTAAAATGAAATAGGTTATTAAATTCACGAAAATTCTCCTACGACAGAAAAAAATAATCGGAAGTGATGTCATGTGTTGTATTTTTGGACGACAACTATACTGACTAAACGAAAATCGTATGATCTGACATAGTACGAGGACAATTTTCACGCTTGTCCGATCTAATAATATCGGATGGACTGTCGTGATCGGCTCTCGAAAGTAGTGTACACACGATCCGAAAATCGTACGATTCTTCCTCGGACGATCGTTTATGTACGATATTCGGATCGTGTGTATACGGGCCATTAGTAACCTAGTCTTCTCAATTTAAAGTCTCACTGAGGAAACACACTCCTCGGAGTGTACATATACAGTCTACTGTTTAGGGATGTGCTAAGGCTTAGGTATCTCTTACAACATTGGACACCTTATACATATATATATACACACACACACACAGTGGGGTTGATTTACTAAAGGCAAAACGACTGTTCACTTTACAAGTGCATTGTCTCCAGACCTTAGTAAATGAGATAAAGCTTCACTTTTACAATAAATACCCAATCACATGCAAGGAAAAAAATGAAAAAAAAAAAAAACTGAATTTTTGCTTGCACATGATTGGATGATGGAAGTCAGAAGGTCTCCCCCTCATTTACTAAGCTCTGGAGTAGAGCGCAACTGCAAAAGTGAACAGTCTATTCACCCATAGTAAATCAACCCCTATATCTCACAAAAGTAAGTACACTCCTCACATTTTTGTAAATATTTTATTTTTACACTGAAAATTTACATTTTGCTACAATGTAAAGTAGTGAGTGTACAGCTTGTCCCCTCAAAATAATTTACAGCCATTAAAGCAGGGGTTCACCCAAAAAAAAAAAATTAACATTACATTCATCCGAGATGTCCTAATGACAATCGGCTGTTTTTTTTTTTTTTTTTTTCGTACATACCGTATTTTCACCGCCGCTTCTGGGTATGTCTTCTGCGGGACTGGGCATTCCTAATTGATTGACAGGCTTCTGACCGTCGCATACAGCGCGTCACGAGTTGCCGAAAGAAGCCGAACGTTGGTGCGGTTCTATACGGCGCCTGCACACAGACGTTCGGCTTCTTTCGGCAACTCGTGACGCGCAGTATGCAACGGTCGGAAGCCTGTCAATCAATTAGGAACGCCCAGTCCTGCAGAAGACATAGCGGTGGTGAAAATACGGTATGTGTCATTAGGACAACTCGGGTGAATGTAATGTTAAATTATTTTTTTTTGGGTGAACCTCCGCTTTAATGTCTAAACCACTGGCAACAAAAGTGAGTACACCCTAAGGGAAAATGTCCAAATTTATATATATTCATTGCTAAAACATTGCAACCCTCTGTGGACAATACTTTTTATGAAAGATGAGATGCACCTTCTTGTATCTTCATTTTAGAACAAAACAAAGCAAAAAAATCTGTGATACCAATGTGCCAAACAATAAATGTACTAATGTATAGAAATTGGACAGATCTGTAGGTGTGGACTTGTATCATTAATGTCCCCCATGCTGTTTTTTTGAGTCTTTGTTCAATGTATCAGAAAATCACAGTGCCAAATTATCAGTTCACATTATAGAACGCATCTTGAAGACCTAATGCCATTGCCCATTAAGAGTAAATAGAAATGTCCATTCTATAAAGCGATGAGAAGTGCTTGTCATGCCATGTGCCAACTGTCAGCCGTCAGATGATCGTGAAATAATATAGATGGGAACACTGAACTGATGTTTAGCTGCCTTCATAGCCTTTTGATCTTCAGTCTTAAGGAGACCTGCTGAGAGGCAGCGCCACAAATAACCTCATTGGCAGGCCAGCTCTTCAGTGTGTATGATTCTACCATTCATAATTGATTAGGATGATAAAAGCAATAACCCTGCTCTTATTTTCCCTCTTGAAAGTATTTTATTTTCCCAATGCTCGGCGATTATTACCTTTATACACATCTTTAACACTAGCACCTTGTAGTCATGACATCCCATCTTTACTCCCCAGAAAATAAATAAGTAAACATGCTCATAGACATATTACCTTACCATAATTTTCGAATTTTAGTCATTTAACGTGGGCTTGTGATTACATTTTAAACTTCAAAAAAATTTGAAGGACACATTGTAGCATTACCAAATATTAATTATTAGCAGAACTCAACAAAAAAGACCACTGAGAGATAGGATTTATTGCATATGACAGAAGAAACCAATGGGGTCTTGCTGCCTGTCAGAATTTATTTACACTGAGCCATGCAATGCCGCTCGTACCATTCTGTGCCATGATGATGTGGTTCCTAAAAGGGGAACCAAAGAGTTCAAACCCAGGAGGAATGCTGGGTGAAGATGGCAGCAACGCTGACTGCCGAGAGAGCTGATGCCGCATTGCCATAAGTATTAAAGCAGGGGTACCCAACCAGTGGCCCGGGGGCCACCTGTGGCCCACGGAGCCCTCTGATGTGGCCCGCGACCTCCTGCTCTGGGATGGAATAGAATTGAATACTGTTATTAAAGGTCAGTTTATTACTAAAATCACAGTATATGTATGGGCATATCTGTTCTGCAGTGGTTACTGGACTGCTTTCAAATGAATCCGCATATGCAGAGCAGTGCTGGTGCGGGTCATCTGCACAGAGCCATAGACTTCTGTTATTACCTGCGAGTTTGGTGAGCTTTCTGAAAGTGCACCAAACCTGCAGAATATAATAGAACTCTATTGCAAAGTGCAGAAAAGTCAAAGGTACACTGCGTTGCAAAATTGAAGAGAAGAAGCTGGGACAGTCGCACTCCAAAAACGTTCCTTTTAATAAAACTTGGTCACAAAAATGACATGCCACAGCAAAAAATCAGAACAAAAACTGACGCGTTTCGCACTGTGCTTCAGTGCTTATTCAAGCTATGAATAAGCACTGAAGCACAGTGCGAAACGCGTCAGTTTGTTCTGATTTTTTGCTGTGGCATGTCATTTTTGTGACCAAGTTTTATTAAAAGGAACGTTTTTGGAGTGCGGCTGTCCCAGCTTCTTCTGTTCAATTTTGCATATCATTGCATTGCCGGCACCCATGGTTTGGATCCAGTGAGAAAAGTTCTCTGGTTCATCTGAGCGGTTATCTCTCTTCTCATTACACTGCGTTGCACCTGTGGTGCGAGTAAACCGCAGCGCATCAGTGTGAAAGCAGCCATGGGTCCCTTTTTCACGGGCAGTCCGACCCAATTGGACCCTCCATTCACCTCTAAGGAGTGGCAGATGTAAACCGACTTGTGTCTTACCTTAAATCTGATCCGGCTGTGTCTGCAGAGCGGACACGAACCTGCCATCCACCCGCTCCGCTCATTGTGGCCCGCGACCAGTTACCAAGTCGCTTAAGTGGCCCTCGTGCTTCTAAAGGTTGGGCATCCCTGTATTAAAGTGTTTGTAAAGGTTTTTATTTTTATTTTTTTAAATAACAAATGTAGCGGGATATCACCCTTTATGTGATATAAAAGACTACCATCTGCTGATCAAGAAGGATCTCAGCTCCCTCCTGTGGTTGAGTTGTGTTATAGCCACCGGCTGTTTACTTTTTGTCCTGGTACCACAAGGAATGGTGGGAAACTGAGTACAGGGAGAAAAGAGACTCCATTGCCCTGGCCAATTGACAGACTACGTTACCCAAAGAGCAACCGTGCAACCCCTAAATGCTTTGCTCCCCGCACAGCCTTCTGGGGGAGATCATTTAAGGGATAGGACGTGTTTGGCGCACTCGCTCTGGACCACCTCTTCAACTCAGGAGGACACCTGTGCGGGGTGTCTTTCCAGAAGTCTAGGCCAGATCTGTGGCCTATCTACGCTCGGGTGGAGTGCCATTGATGAGGAGAGACAAAACCTCTGATGGAGTGATCGGACGGTGTCTCAGTTCAGCAGCGACCTGTCTGAGAACCAGAGACTGTCATCCTGAGAGACTGTGATCGGAGATCGCGGGTGAAGTGTTTCGGAAGTACAAGGCCTGAACTGATTGGGTGAGACGGGCACCTGCCCAAAGCCTACTGACTGTGTTGTTGGAGGGTGCATCGCTCATATTAACCATTTTGCTGGTCAAAGACCAGAGCACTTTTTGCGATTCGGCACTGTGTCGCTTTAACTGACAATTGCACGGTCGTGCGACGTGGCTCCCAAACAAAATTGGCGTCCTTTTTTCCCCACAAATAGAGCTTTCTTTTGGTGGTATTTAATCACCTCTGCGGTTTTTAGTTTTTGCGCTATAAACAAAAATAGAGCGACAACTTTGAAAAAAATGAACATTTTTTACTTTTTGCTATAATAAATATCCCCAAAAATATATATATAAAAAAAAAATTTCCTCAATTTAGGCCGATACGTATTCTTCTACATTCTTTTCGTAAAAAAAATTGCAATAAGCGTTTATTGATTGGTTTGCGCAAAAGTTATAGCGTTTACAAAATAGGGGGTATTGTTATGGCATTTTTATTAATATTTTTTTTACTAGTAATGGCGGCGATAAGTGATTTTTTTTTCGGTACTGCGACATTATGGCGGACACTTCGGACAATTTTGACACATTTTTGGGACCATTGGCATTTTTATAGCGATCAGTGCTATAAAAATGCATTGGATTACTATAAAAATGTCAATGGCAGTGAAGGGGTTAAGTATGTTCCCTGTGTGTGTTCTATCTGTAGGGGGGGGGTGGACTGACATGGGGAAATGACTGATCTTCTGTTCATACATTGTATGAACAGAAGATCAGCATTTCTCTCCCTGACAAGACCGGGAGCTGTGTGTTTACACACACAGCTCCCGGTCCTCGCTCTGTAACGAGCGATTGCGTGTGCCCGGCGGCGATCGCGCCCGCCGGGCACGCGCACTGGAGTCGCGCCCCTATTGGCTGCTGGGCGAGGTGATGTATAGCTACGTGCTCTCGCCCAGCAGAGTCGACCTGCCGCCGTATACGGCGGCTTGTCGGCAAGCATTTAATCTTTCTGGTTTGACTATTCGGGCCTCTTCCACCAGTTTTATCTGTTCCCCATTGGATTACAAATTACCCCTTGCATGCCAACGCATCAGTGCACAAACTTTTTTTTTTTGGGATAATTTGAACTGAGGTTTGGTCTGATCAACCAAACCACGTTAGTTAAGTATACTATCTAAAGACTGCCTGTTTAGTTATTGCAGACTGTTGATTTCTATCTTCATACTCTTTAACTGAGTAATTGGTTCCATCAAACTGTGTAGTATTGTTAATAGAGAGAGCTGGGTGAGGCTTGGCAAGGAGGGGCTTCAGTGTTGATGTCTTATTGATGGAACCCCCTTGCTGCTTACACAGGTCTGCATAGCTGTTATAATTTATTTGTTATCACTGATTCTGACTCTTGCAGGGCTCTGCAAGAAGTCTTTTACCATTTTACCCATGTTACCTTTGCTTTTATCTTATCCAGTAAAGAGTTACATTGGTTAAGCTGAAATTTGTGTACAGTCTATCTGTCATCCTGCGGGATCAATACAACTCAAGGTAACCATTATTTTACATAGTTTACTGTGGTATAATCCCAACTAATACCAGTTGTGCCAAGAGAGGGTTTGAGACACTTTCAGGGGTTAATAGCCAGAGCGTAGACCCAAAACAAACCAGCAGCTCCTTCGGGGGTAGTGCTAGACAAACATATTATGCTTACCTCCACTGTGCAGTTTGTTTTGCAAAGAGTGGCCCCGATCCTGCTGTTCTGGGGTCCCACGGCGGCTCTTGCGGCTCCTCCCACGCAATAGCTAACCCCCTCTGGGAATCTCTCTCCCAAGGGGCTTACCTTGCGGGCGCGCTCCTGTGTCATACAGTCGCCGTCATAGCTAGTCATAGCCACCGAGTGTATGACTAGGCCCCACCCCCCGGTGGCCACATCATTGAATTTGATTGACAGCCTGGCTTTGGCCAATTATGTCAGTTTTTTGCGCGCTGTGATTGGCCAAAGCATGCGGGTCATAGTGCATGCTTGGCCAATCATCAGCCAGCAATGCACTGCGATGCCGCAGTGAATTATGGGCCATGACACGCCACTCGAATTTGGCGCGAACGGCCCATAACGTTCATAATTCGACAAACGATCGAACATACGAATGTGAGTTTGACTCGAACACGAACTTTACATGTACATGTGAGTGGAGTGATGTGGACGCTTTGAAAGGTGAGTATATACTGCTGAATGTGGGAGAGCTAAGTGAACATTTTATTTTTGTCTTGGTTTTTTTTTCTTCTTTTTATGTCACTTGGTGATCCTGCCAGTAACACACTTCTTCCATAATGTCTAAGTACAAGCAGTGTTGTCACCCTAGGACAGGAAGTATGTTAGGAACATGATGGGGAGGTGTTCTGTAGCCCACAGAAAAAACTGAGAACAATGCTATCTGATAACAGGTATGAGGAAGAACCAACTTACTTTAGTCTAAGAAAACCAGTGCAGAGCTATGTGCGTGTGGAAATATTTGCTCACTACTCTTTGCATAGAGCAATGGCTAGACATGCGTTTGCTAAAAGTTCAAAAACTAGCGGGCACGCTTGGCATTGGCATTGGTGACCAGTGACCTATATAAACGGAAGCACTGCAAAAGGAAGTTGTTGAGTGGTTATCAGCCTGTTTCTGTTTACCTTCAACCTGATCTGCATTATTCTGCCACTTCATGTACTGTATGACCCGGCTTGCCTACCAATCTGCCCCCTTATTGTGACCTTGTGTATTTTTAAGTTTCTGTGTATTACCATTTTAGGAAAATGTTTTAAAATTTCTGCTTTAAGACCTTTAAGAGATAGTAGAGGGAGAAAAAACAAGAGTCTTTTTTTTCTGCACGCGTATCGACCTCTGATTGGGCTTCCTCAGCAGATCTGAGCCTGGGACATCACGCAGCCACAGTGGTGAGCGAGTGGACGCTCTCAATACATATAAGAAGCAATTTTTGTTTTTATATCTAGTAAGTGTCCTCTTTTAGCGGGGTTTTAAATAAAAAATTCTCGGCTGTGTTTTTAATTACATAATACCAAGTAAGAACCAAATTGTAACCTAATGTGTTTGCCTTTTAAGAGGACACAGCAGTAATTCCAATTACACTGAGGCAGGCTCATTAAGGTCATCTAGGTCTGGTACAAAACAACTTTGCAAAGAAGCAGTCTGTTGGGCTGGTATAGACAACTGAATACAAAGGTTAGTTTGCAATATTAACCGCTCTTGCTCAGTGGCAAAATTAGGAAAATAGCTGCTCCACTACAAGTCAGACATTTTCCAAAAGGCCAATGGAATAGAATCCAACTGTATGTATGTGGAGAAATGACAGTAGCACTAAAATATTAAAGATACAGTGGTTGCTTACGATTTTTACTTAAAATGGTCAGAGGTGGCTACAGCAGAAGTTATGAGTGAGTGAGTGTGTGAGTGTGTGAGTGAGGAACTTGTATAGCGCAACAAATGAGAACTTAATCGCCTCAAGGCGCTTGGCATCCAGAGTCGTACCGGTATTTCAGAAGAGGTGGGTCTTTAGTTTTTTCCTAAAGGCCCGATGGTTTTCCTCCAAGCGGATGGTACTGTAGTGGGTAGAGCATTCCAGAGCCGTAGTCCTTGGACCGAAAATCTACGTTCTCCCTTTGACTAAAGTTGCCATCACTGCCTTAGAAGAATGGTTCTTCGGGTAGGTACTACAATTGGAAATCATTGCCTAAAATGGTCCATGATTTATTTCAAAAGAGTCTGAGACACTCCTAAATCAAAGGGAATAAAGCACATTATACCATCTCATTAATATCCACAGGCCAAGTGAGGTGTGGAACATTTTAACAAGACATTTAAAAATGGCCAAAAGACATGAGGAACTTCTCTTCAACCATAGGCGTGCACAGGGGTGTGCCAGGTGTGCCTGGGCACACCCTAATCACCCTATGCGGCACAGATTCCCCTGCTGATATTGCACCGAAGCCCCCCAAAAGGGCTCATTTTTTTTTTTTTTAAATAATACAAAAACAATAAAAATAAACTACTGACACCATCTGCTTCCCTACTGACACATCCAATGCCCTACTAACACCGCCCATGTTTTAATACATTTTAAAATGTTTTTTACATTTATTTATAAGAGTGTGTGTGTTATATATATTATACCTTGCTATATACATACATACACACATACATGCACGCACGCTCGCACGCACGTGTGTTTGAGTTTTGGGGTGCACACCCTAATACAATAGGCTGCGCACACCTATGTCTTCAACAAAACGTTAACTATTTCTCTAAAACCCTATGAGTCAGCTCCTCCTCGCCATTGTGAAATCACCAGTGAAATGGATGAAAGAACATGGTCCATGAACCCTACTCACAAGTTTGATCCACTAAATTAAGTAGCAAAATCCACAAACCTGCATACACACGGTCACACAAGTTCTCTGAACTTTCGACTGTCAAGAACGCGGTGACGTACAACACTACAGCGAGCCGAGAAAATTATGTTCAATGCTTCCGAGCATGCAACGGATTGTATCCGAGCATGCATCAGAATTTTGAGCGTCGGAATTGCTACAGACGATCGGATTTTCCGAATTTTTTCCATCTGGAAATTTGAGAACCAGCTCTCAATCTTTTGCTGGCGGAAATTTCCATTCAAAAGCTCACATCCGACTTTTTCTGTCGGAATTTCTGATCGTGTGTACGGGGCATTAGCCAAAGTGTTACTGAATTTGGATTGCTTCCTGGTTTTTGTCTTTGCTTCATGATTTGGTACTATGCTGTTCGGCTGTTGCTGACCTTAGTTTGTGCTCTATCTCAGTCTCCTGATCTAGTACCCCGCTGCCTGATCATTTCTGCCCCACGGCAAGGGTCTCAATCTAGTTCCTGTAACCTGTTCCAGTACCATGGTGTTCCTGCACTTGTTTCCTGCTCAATGAACCTCAGTTCTCTGCTTCATGCATCTGGCAGCAACACAGACCTGGTACAGCCTGCAACTCTGGCTCTCCATGCCCTCACACTTTCTGTCACCACTTTCTAGTGTGTTGGCCCGATTTCTGGCACGATCAACAAGTTTTTTTTAGGAAGTCACATGACCCTGTGATGCAACGCGTAGGGAAGGGGCAGATGGTTTGGTGAGATGCTGAGAATATCTTTGGAGCAGCACGGAGCTGTTGAAGTGCTGTGGACTTATATACATATGCTTTGCATAGTTGGTGCATGGGAGCACCCCGTAAAATGTGAGTTTGATACACATATTTTAAATAAACATATTGGTTTTTAAAAGATAAGCATTATTTGGATCTCCTCTGTTACATATATACACCAAGCTTTTTTTGACCAAACTTAAATGTGAGGTCATACAATATGAGGTGAGCACATACCTAATGGGGGAGCACTGAGGTGAAACATCACAAGCACTTTTGAGGATTTGTGAAGATACAAGGAAGTCTTTTATGTCACATGCTTATTTTTCATTTCACTTGAATTGCACTTAAGCACTGCATTAATTCACGTAGATTGTTTGGAGAAGATTTTTGACAATTATTGAGAATTATTGACGTTCAATTACTTTATTTATTTTTATTTTATTTTCAGGTTTTATGCTTATATGATCCGCATTACACATTGTCTTAGGCCCCATACACACTATAGAATCTATCCGCAGATAAATCCCATTGAATGGGTTTCAGCGGATAGATTCTATGGTGTGTACACTCCGGCGGATATTTATCCGCGGATATTTCCGAATTCCAGCAGATAAATATTTGTCGACATGCACAGAATATCTATCCGCTGGAATCGGATCCCACGGATGGATCCGCTGGTCTGTACAGACTCACCGAATCCATCCGTCCGAAGGGATCCCCCGCATGCGTCGTAATGATTTGACGCATGCGTGGAATTCCTTATATGACAGCGTCGCGCACGTCGCCGCGTCATAATCGCGGCGACGGCGCGACACGTCATCGCAAGAGGATTTCGGCGCGGATTTCAATGCGATGGTGTGTACACACCATCGCATGAAAATCCGCCGAAATCCACGAGAGGATTTATCCGCGGAAACGGTCCGCTGGACCGTATTCGCGGATAAATTCTATCGTGTGTATGGGGCCTTAATGTTTAGATGGTTATTATTAGTGCAGCATATTTTTAGTTTTACATTTTTATTTATTTTTATTGCAGAACAGATATAACAAAGCTTTCAAGACCAAAAAGGAGCAAATACATTCATCACTAGGATTTACATGCACTTTAGGTATAAATGTTCTTTTTGCATCATAAGGAAAAGGGACTTCCGCTCCCAGACTCCATTATGATCTCTGGTTACCTGTGGCATTGAGGATGTTTCACATCACTGGAGAAAGGATTTGTCTTATTGAGAACGATAGACTATCTGGTAGACCTGCCGTAAAAGGAAATGATTAGCAACGCAGAAAGATGGCAAAAAACTTACACCAAGCAGGAAATATAAAAAAAACTGAATGAAAGGAAAATAAATAAAACTGACAAATAATTGGGTTCAAATGTGTTATTTTACTGTTATTTATATGACAACAATTGTTCCCTCCCACCCCTTATGAAATTGTTATTCAACTACTGTGAGCTTATTTTTCTCATGAAATGTTACTTTATCTCCACCTCATTTTTTATTTTATTTTTTACTTCCATGCCACATGGAAACCCCCAAATAACGTAAGTCAAAATGTAACAATGCTTAAAGGAGCAAAATCTTTTTTGTGAACTGATTTTTATATACAGAGTGCTGCCAAAAACAGTAAGATGCACAAAATAAATTTAGTCTATCCTTGCTGTAAAAACATTTAGATCTATAAATAAGTGCATGGTGAGGGAAATGCTACATTCATTATGCTTAAGGCTTCATTCACATTTGTACGACTCTAAAGTTGCGCCGACTTTGGAGTGCAACTTTGGTGCAACTTTGATGAACTTTGCCTGGTCATACACTATACAATTTTCTTGTTCAATTTTTCTTTAGATTTACCAAAACCATATATGAGGTCAAACCTAAACACTTTCCATTTGTATGCAATCAGGCAGGCCCTTGTACTACAAAGTTCAAGGTAAATCTAAAGAAAATTGAACAAGAAAATTGTATAATATATGTCCAATATGTATAATATATGTGGGATCCCCACATCCAATTCGCAATAGCAGGAGAATGTGACCGGCTCTCTATGGAGCAGGTTCACATATCTCCAATGCGACTCCCAAAATTCGGGCTGAAATTGGACCTGAAACAATGAACCAGGATGCACAGAACCCCTGCTGTGAGCCGCATCAGCATCCAGGGAACTGAGCCTTAGGCATAGCAAAAGAGCCAACTTCCCTAAACTTCTAACCTTGCTAAAAGATATAAATTGGGATAAAATCTTAGGAACAAAGAACACGAAGGAGAGATGGGTTTGCTTTAGGAGCATATTAAATTAATGCATTAGCCAGTGCATCCCATGGAGTAATACATTTAAAAGAGCGAACGAAAGTCCTGGATGGCTTAATGCCAATGTAAAAATGCATATAAAAGCAAAAGAGAAGGCCTTCAAAAAAATATAGGGTTGAGGGATCATCATCAGCATTCAAACATTATAAAGAATGCAACAAGAAATGTAAGGGTGCAATTAGGGCTGCTAAGATAGAACACAAAAAAGACACATAGCTGAGGAGAGCAAAAAAATCCCAAGAAATTCTTTAGATATGTAAACAGTAAAAATAGGGAGGACAGTTAATATTGGCCCCATAATAAATGAGGAAGGACAACTGGTTACAAAGGATAGGGAGATGGTGAAGGTATTGAATTTATTCTTCTCCTCAGTCTTCACAAGGGAATTGGGGGGCTTCAGTAACCAAAACTGCATTGTTTATCCTCATGAGGCATCACATGAAGCAACCTCATGGCTAACAGAGGACAGAATTAGAATTAGACTTCGGAAACTTAACATTACTAAATCATCGGGATTGGATGGCTTGCACCCGAAAGTACTCAGAGAACTCAGTAATTGCCAGACCATTGTTCCTAATTATTACTGACAGTCAACTGACTGGAATGGTACCAGCCAATGTAGCACCAATATTTAAAAAGGGCCCAAAATACATCCCTGGGAATTACAGACCAGTTAGCCTAACATCAATAGTATGCAAGCTGGGGTGATAATGGACTATAAACTATATACAAGATTTTAGTAATGAAAACTGTATCATTAGCAGTAATCAGCATGGATCCATGAAGAATTGTTCTTGCCAAACCAATCTATTAACCTTCTATGAGAAGGTGAGTTGCCATCAAGATAAAGGAAGGCCCGTAGACGTGGTGTACCTTGATTTTGCAAAAGCATTTGACACAGTTCCCCATAAACATTTACTGTACAAAATGAGGTGCGTTGGCATGGACCATAGGGTGAGTACAGGGATTGAAAACTGTCTACAAGGGCGAGTTCATAGGGTGGTGAAAAATGGGGAGTACTCAGAATAGTCAGGGGTGGGTAGTGGGGTCCCACAGGGTTCTGTGCTGGGACCAATCCTATTTCATTTGTTCATAAGTTACCTGGAGGGTGGGGTAAACAGTTCAATCTCTGTATTTGTGGATGATACCAAGCTAAGGAGGGCACTTACTTCTCTGCAGGATGTGGAAACCTTGCAAGAAGATCTGAACAAATGAATGGGGTGGGTAACTACATGGCAAATGACGTTTAATGTAGAAAAATTTAAAATAATGCTTTTGGGTGGCCAAAAATGTGAATGCAATCTATACACTAAGGGGAGAACCTCTGGGAGAATCTAGGATGGAAAAGGACCTGGGACTCCAAGTAGATGATAGTTTTAGCAATGGCATGCAATGCCAAGCTGCTGATAACAAAGCAAACAGAATATTGGCATGCATTAAAAAAGGGATTAACTTCAGAGATAAAGCGATGATTCTCCCACTCCCACTCTACAAGACTCTGGTCCGGCCGCACCTGAAGTATGCTGTCCAGTTCTGGGCACCAGTCCTCAGTAAGGATGTACTGGAAATGGAGCGAGTACAGAGACGGGCAACAAAGCAAAACAAAGGTTGCGAGCACTGAACTTATTCTCTCTGGAGAAGAGACCCTTGAAAGGGGATATGATTTCAATTTACAAATACCATACTGGTGATCCCACAATAGGGATAAACCTTTTTTGCAGAAGGGAGTAACAAGACACGTGGCCACTCATTAAAATTAGAAGAAAAGAGGTTTACTTAAACTACGTAGAGGGTCCTTTACTGTAAGAGCGGCAAGGATGTGGAATTCCCTTCCACAGGCGGTGGTCTCAGCAGGGGGGCATCGATAGTTCAAAAAACTATTAGATAAGCACCGTAACGACCTAATCATACAGGGATATACAATGTAATGCTGACATATAATCACACATATAGGTTGGACTTGATGGACTTGTGTCTTTTTTCAACCTCACCTACTATGTAACTATGTAGCTTGGTCAACTTGTGAATAGAAGCCAGGAATATCACCTGCTGTCCAGAAATAATACCTATGAAATATTCATATGCAAAATGTCCTATATACCTGACTATAAAAAATATATATTTATTTTTTGTCCTTAACATACTACAAATACAAGTTACTATACTATATATAGTTAAATGTAATGGAGTTTTTGACATTAGATGCAGTGTTTTTTCCATTGCATTACTAGTTTACCAAATGATTCTATTTAGTAAGATTTTCGCTATATGGCATTGCTTGAAGTGTTTAGTGTCTACATGGCTCAGACTAAGTATATTCCTGGTTTGTCCAGACTAGGTTTGTTCCTTTGGAGCCCACCTGGAAGCACAAATTGCTATGATGCTTTGTAGAATCGTCTTTGTTGTCCCTTCCATTCTGGAATGCAACTACGTCTTTATAGTGAATTCTTCAATATGAGGCTTCTCTGGTAAGGTGCACCTCAAGAGTGACACGTCTCACTCAATAGATTGTCCAGTCACACATACTCTCCAGATCCTTTGAGAGACTGGTCTGCCTGACCCCAATACATTCTGCGTCAAGCTTCAAAGAGATTTCCGCTTACCATGCATCGGGTTGCTCTTCCCAAGCTGACACTCAAAAGTAATAGTTCTCACCCCTTGTAGATTGGAAATTTTATTTTTTGACATATTATTCTTAAGACTCTCCACAACACTGACTTTCAGAGAGAAGTCTTGAGATGTTTATTCATGTCAAGTCATTTCCAGATTCCCTGCAGTGAAAAAAGAAGCATTAAACATAGACCTGTATCATAAAAGCATATTTTCCATTTGAATACTTGCTTTGCAAGGTTTTGTAGGTATGATTCCATCAATTGTGAACAATTAACATGCAAATACATAACAGGGGCATAGGCTATTTTCCCAAGACTCTTTTTTACCAGTCTACATTTTCAAAATACTCCATCCACAGTTTTTGGGTCTTGGTAAGCAGTTATTATTATTATTGTACAAGATTTATATAGCGTCAACAGTTTGCGCAGTGCTTTACAAAATGAAGGCAGACATTACAGTTACAATCCAATTTGGTACAAGAGAAATCAGAGGGACCTGCTTTTTAGAGCTTACAATCAAGAGGGAAGGTCAAGTGATACAATACTGTGAGGAATGAGCTGATGGAGAAAGTAAAAACAGGTCTTGGGAGGACCGAAGAGAGTGGTTGATATTTTGAGACCAGGTTAGTGATGTAGCTGGAGACAGAGTTGTGGATGGCTTTGTAAGTTGTTGTTAGTACCTTCAATTTTATTCGTTGGGTAAGCGAGAGCCAATATAGGGATTAGAAGAGAGGGGTGGCAGACACTGGGAAGTTGGTAAGGCAGATGAGCATAGGAACAGCATTCATGATGTACTGAAGGGGGGGATAATCTATGTAGAGATAAGCCAAAGAGGAGGGAGTTGCAGTAGTTGAGGTGTTATCAGCTGATCCAGGGAGGAGGTGTAGATTAAGAATAGGATAGGTTCAAGTACAGAACCTTGGGGGACCCCAACAGCAAGAGGAGTAGGAGAGGAGGAAGGCGAGTTGTAAATGACACTGAAGGTGCAGTGAGATAGGTAAGTTGAGGTGTCAGATAAGTGAGTGCATTGATAGCTTAGTGGTGTCAATGGTTAAAAAGGGGCATATTCTGGAGATGTTGTGAAGGTTTAAGGCAGCTTGACTTGAAAAGGGATTGGATGTGGGCCTGAAAAGACAGTTCAGCATCCAGGGTTATACCTAGCACCCTGGCATGATCAGCTGATCCAGGGAGGAAGTGTAGATTGAGAATAGGAGAGGTCCAAGGACAGAACCTTGGGGGAAATCAATGGTAAGAGGGGTAAGAGAGGAGGAAGGAGAGTTGTAAGTGACACTGAAGGTTCGGGGAGATATAGATAAGATTTGAACCAACGGAGAGCACAGGCACAGAGACCAAGCAAATAGAGTTTTTTGAAGAGGAGAGGGTGGTCAACTGTATCAAAAGCAGAGGAGAGGTCCAAGAGTAGGAGTACAGAATAGTGACCAACTGTTGGTTTTAGCTGTTAGTAAGTCATTTGAGAGTTTTAGGAGAGCACTTTCTGTGGAGTATTGCAGGCAAAATCCAGATTGAAGGGGATCAAGTAGGTTATTCTCAATGAGGTGGCAGCTCAGCTGGTTGTAGACTAGACGTTTAAGAAGTTTGGAAGCAAAAGGTAAGGAGATGGGTCTAATGCCGCGTACTCATGATCATTTTTCGGCATGAAAAAAACGTCGTTTTTTAAAAATGACATTTAAAATGATCGTGTGTGGGCTTCACATCATTTTTCGGTTCTGAAAAAAGACACATTTTTTTTCGAACATGCTGCATTTTTTAACGACGTTTTAAACTATGGCGTTTTTCGGGTTGTAAAAATTTTTCGTGTGTGGGCTAAAACGACGTTAAAAACCTGCGCATGCTCAGAAGCAAGTTATGAGACCGGAGCGCTCGTTCTGGTAAAACTACCATTCGTAATGGAGTAAGCACATTCATCACGCTGTAACAGACAGAAAAGCGTGAATCGTCTTTTACTAACATGGAATCAGCTAAAGCAGCCCCAAGGGTGGCGTCATCCGCATGGAACTTCCCCTTTATAGTGCCATTGTACATGTTGTACCTCGCCGCGCTTTGCTAGAGCATTTTTTTAAAACGATGGTGTGTGGGCAACGTCGTTTTAATGATGAAGTTGGAAAAACATTGTTTTTTCTACATGCCAAAAAACGTCGTTTTTTTATGCCGAAAAATGATGGTGTGTATGTGGCATAAGGTTGTTAAGATTGGCGGGGTCCAGTGAGGCCTTTTTAGGTATGTGTGTGACTAGTGCATGTTTTAGAAAGTTGGAGAAGATGACAATAGAGAGGGAGAGAATGAAGATATGAGTTAAAGAACGTAGGATAGAGCCAGAGGGTGACCGCAGTATTTGCGAGGTAATAGGGTCTCATCATTAATTGTATCAACCTTATTTTTTAAGTGATTAGCAATCTCCTGGGCAGTGAGTAGGTGAAGGTAATGAAGGATGAAGTAGAGAGTTAAAGGTAGAAAAGTGTAGACTGCATGAGAGGCTGTTAATGAGAATGATAAAGTAGGTCTGTTTGACAGTGTGGAGGCAAGAATTGTATTTTTGGAGTGCAGATTTATATTGTTATTATATTGGTTAAAGTCTAGCTGGGACATTTTTTGGAGCTTCTGGTATTGTATGTGTGCCACGGTTGTAGTGGTCGGGGCCTGATTCAGTGTGTAGTGAGAGGGGCCAATGTTGATGACAATGAACTGTTGCAAACAGAAGTGGCCAGGTTGGGGCAGGACAGGCTGACATTCTGTCAGAGAGATGATCTGCTGCAAAAAAAAGAAGAGAAGGGCTAAGATGGCAAAAGTTTCTACGGGCAGCTGTTAGTTGGAAGGCAAGGTGGAGGAGGAAGAAGACAAGAAGAAAGTGAAGCTAATAAGTGGTGATCAGAGAGGGGAAAAGGAATGTTGGAGATGTTGCAAGCAGTGCATAGAGAGGAGAACACGAGGTCAAGACAGTTGCCATCAGAGTGAGTAGAAGCGTGTCCCTTGATTTAGGTCAAAAGAGGAGGTTATGGCTCAGAAGTTTAGAAGTAGCAGGAGTGTTAAAATTAACAGGGATGTTTATATTGAGAATGATTGTCGGTATTATGAAAATATGAGGTGTTCCTATAATACCGACAATCATTCTCGGTGACTTATTTATCCCTATTAATCTTAACACTTCTAAACTTCTGAGCCTAACCTCCTCTTTTGACCTAAAACAAGGGATACGCTTCTTCTCACTCTGATGGCAACTTGTTAGCCATAGATTTCCAACCCCACCCACTGGAGTCTCTATAATTACTAATCTCTAATATCCCTAAGGCCTAGTACACACGAGAGGATTTATCCGCGGAAACGGTCCGGAGGACCATTTCCGCAGATAAATCCTCTGGCGGATTTAGATCTGATGGTTGTACTAACCATCAAAACAAAATCCCAGCGGAATTCCCTCCGCGGTGACGTGTCGCACCGTCGCCACGATGATGACGAGGCGACGTGCGCGTCGCTGTAATATAAGGACTTCCACGCATGCGTCGAATCATAACGACGCATGCGAGGGAGGGAATCGGACGGATTGATCCGCTGAATCTGTACAGACCAGCGGATCAATCCGTTGGACTGGATTCCAGCGGATAGATTTCTTAGCATGCTAAGAAATTTTGATCCGCTGGAAATCCATCGCCCGCTGGATCGTACACACCAGCGGATCTATCCGCTGAAACCGGTCCGCGGATAAATTCCAGCGGATCGATCCTCTCGTGTGTACGGGGCCTAAGGGTATCTGCACACAGTACTGATGTTTCAACATTGGATATTCCTGGCATAAAAAAAACACAATGATGGTCTGTAATGTACTTTTTGTAAGTTATTCATTTTTCTTATAAAGTGTGTGGTGTACACACATTTTTGCGTATATGTGTGCTTATTTGAGATTTAAAAATCGAGTGCTTACTCATGATCCTGAGTTCTCCTGCAATCATTTTCATTTTTCAAGCTAAAAACATTTTCAGCATAAAAATAAAATACTTGTTGATCTTGTCAGAAGTGCATTCCTTTTATAGGGTAAGCAAATCTTTATTATTCAAACAATATAATTTCCAAACCATCATATTCCCTCATTATGTATTCCCCACATTGTCCTTTTGTCTATTATACTTTTCTCCTCCTCTATCAATACACTCCCTACCCCACGAAGCTCATAAGGTCTCCACCCCTCAGCCTTCTTCAGACACCCTCTTCTCTTGCTGAGTTGACAACTAAAGAGCCACAGCACAGCGATAAATGATAAATTCAGCTTACTCTGCTTTTTCCTCCTGTCAGCATATGTGCATGCTGCAGACACTCATAGGCTACTAGCACTGGCCTTCCCTCTATGCTGCGATACAAGACATGATAAGGGTTCATAAAAAGACAGATTTTAGGTACTTAAAGGGGTTGTAACGGTAAAAGTTTTTTCACCTTATTGCATTTTATGCATTAGGGTGAAAAGACATCTGTGGATTAGCGCCCCCCCCCAAGCCCCCCGTTTATTTACCTGACCCCTCGAAAGTCCTGCGCCGTGAACGCGCTTGCTTCTCGGCCAGGCTTCTCGGCTCATTCATTGGTTGATTGAAAGCAGAGCAGCCATTGGCTGGCGCTGCTGTCAATCACATCCAATGGTCCGGCGTGCCGGGGGCGGGGCCGAGTGATACAGTGAGCAGGTATGGCCGCCAGCTGTATCACAGGAGCGCGCCCGCAAGAACTCATCACCATGCGAGCTCGCTTGCATTAAGTTCTTGCGAGGGGGAGGCGAGAAAGCCGCCAAGGGACCCCAGAAAACCAGGATCGGGACCACTCTGTGCAAAACAAGCTGCACAGTGGAGGCAAGTATAACATGTTTGTTATTTAAAAAAAAAATATGTCTTTACATACCCTTTAAGGCAGTTTTATGCAATATAATATTTATATAACTTATATATATATAACTTAATTTCATATTTAATCCCATGCCACTGTTTTTGAACTCCAGGAGGAGCCCAGAAATATTATTTGTTATCAAACATAACTTGCGTTTTATAGACAAAACAAGAGCCGAGTTAAACAGTGCTCGATCTGTGACAATTATAGCAATTAAAACAAAAAAAGCAAATCACAGTTTCCAATAACGCTTAATACTTTAAATGATTCTTCTTCTAAGGTGGCCTCATCCTCTGACCGCCCTACCAAGTACCTTTTAACAAACTTCTCCAACGTTTCCATAGAAATCTATTGATTACACCATAATTTAACTTAATATTTTCTCTTATAGAGCGCCATGCTTGCTTACACTCGCTGCACCTTCCCCTCAAAATCGTTTCCCGGCTTTTGTTCGGCTCACTAGGTTCCCTAAGTGGTGGATTTTATTGAGTAAATTCAAGCTGTCACTTCAACTGCCTGAAGGATAGCTCAAATAGAACGCATAACACTAAAAGAAAAGTAGGATAAAATAATCTTGTCAAGCCAGAAAAACCAATTGCTTGAAGTTGTAGCCTTCAATCAATACACTAATTCCACAATTTATACCTCTTTCAATTGGAGAGGAAAAGGCCCCTGATATGGTATTTTTTTAGATGACTGGTCAACTTTGACCTTCTATCTATGTGAAATGTGGGATTAGCAAGTCCTTCTGCTTAGTGAAATTGACTATGAAAATAAGAAAGAAAATAAGTGACATTTAAGACTCAAACTAACTTTATTAATTTCAGAAACACAACAGGGGGAAAGTGGGATTTAAATGCTCTGCATTCAATGTCTGAGATTTTTCAAAACATATTAAATCCACACATTAAACACTTGAAAAGCAAATATAAAATTAAGCTCATGATACAAACAGAAAAAAAAACCTGGAGCAACATAGACTTTCAAAGCAGGAAAATGCTTTTAATCTGTATTTTCTCAAGTGCACTTCAATAAATAGAAGGTAATGCATTTTTGGATGGCTGTGTCAGATATAATTTGTGGAAAATGTTACCTAAATGAATTGCAAATAATGCCTTTAGTTGGGTGCAGTTAGTTGAAGATTCCAAGGGCTAAGCATTTCCAGGATATCAGAGACAATCTGATTTAAGTACCTCTACTAAGCACCAATTGTACAATGTATATACAGTATCTCACACAAGTGAGTACACCCCTCACTACTTTACATTGTAGCAAGGTGTAATTTCTTCAGTTTTGTCACATGAAAATATATAATAAAATATCTACAAAAATGTGAGGGGTGTACTCACTTTTGCGAGATACTGTATCTCACAGAACCCCAAACACATTTCAGAAAAACAACTGTAGCGCTACCCCCGAAGGAGTCGCTGGTTATAGATTGGGTGGCATGTTACCTCTGTGACTCCGCCGTCTAGGGTAGTTGATGAGAGCCAAGCAATGGAATGTCCACACAGCAGGTGTCTTTTCTTGTGCTTTTATTTTACCTAACACGGTAAACAGCAAAACTTGAGGTAGATAGCAAAGATGTATGAGGAGAAGAAATAACAGATTCAGGCCTAACAGCACGGAAGCAGTCCTGCTTCCAACGATACTTTACTTTCGTCACTCCAGCCGGAGTGGGTATAGTGTACCTGGACAGGCCTCTCACACTGACCTGGCAGCCAGGGTATCACTCGGAACTTTGAGGGAAAAGATCTCTGCCACAGACCCTCCCTAGTTAGGTTTCCGACTGACAGGTGGCTAACCTCCAACCTTTTCAGTGTCCGGTTACCTGGATCCCCGATGGATTGTTGAGGCCCTGTTGGGTCGCCAGCCTCTCTTGGCTCCCCTCAGGCTGACTCCCCACCGAATAGCTATCTTGCTTGGGATCTTCTCAGAACTGGGGACCCAGTCGAATACTGGGGCCCCGCCACAGCTTTAACATGGTCCCGGAACCAGGAACACCTTGTGGCATGCGCACCCCGGCCTGGTAGGCCATCTCGCCGGGGAGCCATGATGTGTGGTCACCCTGAAGGTGGGTGCCACACCAGGAACAAGACCCCGCCTTAATGGCGTCTGCCCCAGAAGTACCCTCCCCCAGCATGCCCCGCGAGGGAAACTCCCTCCTGATTGACTGCTGGCAAGAGGCAACACAGAATGAGCCCACAGTACAGCCCAGATAAAGCAGAGGCCCAATTTAAACAAATCAACTTGATGAGAGCTAACTAACTCTCTCATCCCCCTTAAATTTAGATTAGCACCGGTACCTGAAAGTACACAGGCGCTACACAACCCTTTTCATATATATATATATATATATATATATATATATATATATATATATATATAAAAATGCTAAGCAATGGCTAAGTGGAAATGTACAATAAACTATATCAACTAATCAAAGCCAACTGTAAGACCAAGAAAAGACTAAGGATGGTGTTTGGGATTGCAGCAGTGAAGGGTTCCTACCCCTGGCAAAGCACATTGCCCTATGTTGATGAGAACAAGGAGCGCTTCTCCACATCCCTGCTGGAGTTTGCAGAGAAGGAGACCTATCAAAATGTGAAAGTTCCCCTAAAATTAGGGGGGGACCAGATACGACCCCCCTCACATAAATGAATAAGGGGTACATAGTATGAGCTAGATTCACGTAGGGCTTACGCCGGCGTATCTCGAAATACGCCGCGTAAGTCAAAATGTGCGCCGTCGTATCTGTGCGCCGTGCCCACAAAACTAGATACGCCATAAAATAGGCTTCTTCTGACCGACGTATCGTAGGCGCATATTTACGCTGGACGCATCTTGCGCTCCCATTTTATTTTCTATTTAAATATGCAAATTCACGAGCGTACATGCGTCCAACGCAGGCTACGCACGGTGCGCGTAAGTTGTACGTCCGGCCTAAAGTTACTCCTTATAAAGCAGGGGTAACTCAGCAACAGACGTGCACAGGTCAGCTGGAGAGCAGCTACAGCAGCACCGTTACGAATGAGCTGAGCAATCCCACTTGCAGGACAACACATTAGTATGCCAACATGCCAGGGGCAGCCATGGTCATAGCACTAGTACTGTGTCCATCGGCACGTAGGAGGGCACGGGAGAGGATATACTGAACGCGCCTGAACATCTTTGGCATGGGTGATTCTGAGGTGTTTCGTATCTTCAGATTCAGTCCTGATGCCATCCTGGAATTAGCCACAACCCTGCATGATGACATCACCAGCAAGACACAGCGCTCACATGCAGTGGAACCACTGGTCAAGGTACTGGCAACACTGCATTTCCTCGCCAGTGGATCATTTCAGCATACAAGTGGAGTCGTAGCTGGGATGTCACAATCCAGCATGAGCAGATGTGTGCACCAGGTTGTCCCCGCAATCCTCAGACGTATGTCCCACCACATCATCAAACCCACCCATGAGCATCTGCGGCGGAAGGCAATGCAGGATTTCTACAGCATTGCCGTATTCCCACGCACCGTGGGGGCCATTGATTGCACACATGTGGCACTATTGCCCCCCCGTGCCACAGAGCACATATACCGTAATCGTGAGCAGTGGCATTCCATCAACGTACAGGTGATAGCCGATACCCAATGCCTCATATGGCACGTCCGTGCCAAACACCCCGGGGCCAGCCACGACAGCTACATATACCGTCAATGAAACATCTCCACAGAATTCGAACAGAACGTGTACGGGGACAGCTGGCTGGTTGGTGAGTGACATTGGAGTCAGGCATGACTGTCCGACCCCATGATGCAGACACCACGAGGGGCACATGCACGACTAACATCCTCCTGTCTTTTCCCTTCCAGGTAATTCGGCATATGCACTTGGGCCCCATCTCATGACTCCATTCTGGAATCCCCAAACCAGAGGACAGAGAAACTACAATGCTGCACACATACGTACCCGTGCAGTGGTGGAACGCACATTTGCCCTACTGAAGTCCCGCTTCCGATGCCTGGATACTTCTGGGGGGGCCCTGTTGTATTCCCCCAACTTCGTGTGCCATATCATCGGTGCATGTTGCGTGCTGCACAACTACGCCATGAGAAAGGGCCTGGAGATTGACATACGTGATGACCTGACACCCCAACCACCCAGTCCCCCCCTAACCGAAGCTACCCCGTCTGCTGAGGGAACAGCAGTCAGGAGTTGCCTTGTGGAATGCATCTTTGAACGTTAAACACACACATTCATCATGGCACAAGAAGAATGCACGCATGCACACCACTGTGGTCCCTAGCTCACACACACCACATCCACATCACATTGGTTTAGCCCAAGTACACCATGCAGGACTTGGGAGCAGCAACGCCACGCCAAGGCACCAAGAATGTTGCTGACCATTCATACCACATTCACACGGTCGTGGGGATAACTTCTCCCCGACGACCCGGGGTGACACCCCTTGCTGGCAGAAATGTCACCCCCACATTCACACACCAGTCACACTGTAGCCTGCACTCCTTACCGTGTGCAGGAACTTTAAAAAAAAAAGGGTTCATGCCATTAGCAGCCATGGCATGCCCTTATCTGAGGATGGCACATCCTTCTGTGGACGTCATAAAAAAATGTAAAAAATCATAATTTGGGCAAATAAAAGAAAAAGCTCATACTCTGAGCAAAATAAAAAAAAAAATAAGAGCACTCATCTGTTCTGTCGTGGGCCAAGCCTGGTGCTACAGTTGCCACTTCTCTGGCTCCTCAGTTGTCTGGAGGAAGCCTCGGCTGGGGGGGGGGGGGAATTAGGAGGAGCATCATCCCCTGCTCTGTCACTCCTGGCAGGTGGCGGCTGCCTGCCCTCCATTGCAACGGCGAGGCGGGTGAGCACTGTGTTGGTATGAGCAAGCATCCTCAGCTGGCGGGTGGTGTTGTGGTGCTGGTGCCGCCTGGTCTGCCTCCCCTCCACAGCAGCAGTGTTGGCCTCTACAGCCGCTGCCAACCTCCTCACCTCCGCTGTGAGGACTGCTGTTGCGGCCTGCTGCTCCCCCATGCAGGTCACCATGGCAACGCAGTTTCCGCTCACATACTGCAGGCTGTCAGAGATGGAGCTGCTCTGACCAGCCTGCTGGGTGAGGGACTGATGCACAGCCAATGCGCAGGCAGCCTGGGACAGAGCCGAGGAGGCCAGGCTATCTGCTACACGCCGCAGATCACCCACCATAGCACCGATATGGCGGGTCTGCCGGGCCTGCTCCCTGTGCAGCCCTTCTTGGAGGGCTACGGGTACACCCCTGGTCTTCCGTAGAGCCTTCCTGGGGGAAGGAGAGGCTTGGGCCGTCCAGACGGGCTAGACCTGGAGGGGGAAGACCGGGAGGGGGTTCCCCTGGATGGGGTTCCCCTGGATGGGGTAGACCGGGAGGGGGTAGACCTGATGGGCGGGGAGGTGGCTGAGGGTCCAGGGATGGTGGAATCCTCCTCATAATATACACAGTCCTCCTGGTGGAGATCCACTGACTCCTCAACAACAACCTCTAGCGGAGAGGTATGGGCACTCCCCTCCACCAATATGACTGGGCTTCCCAGGGGGTCAGACTGAGCCACAGGATGTTTCGGGGATGGCATGGGTCGAACACCGGCCGAGGACAGTCCAGCTCCCTCCAGCACATCTATGGATGACACAAAACATTCACATGTTGGTGGACCCACACACTTGTCACATGTTCCCTTCCACCCCCTCACATGCTACACACCGAATGGAGGATAAAACACACTTACCTGTCCCCAAGTCCAGATCAGTGGAGTCATAGCCCTCAACGCCCTCCACTTGCTCCTGCGAAAGACACCTGGCGACAATCTCCTCCTCAGATGTCAACCGCAGAGATGAGGCTGGTCCTCCTCCCGTGCCCCTGGCATGCTTCTTCATGAGGGCCAACTTGTCACAGACCCGACGTCTCATGTCATTGATTTTTTTCTGGATGTCATCAGACGTCCGGGTCTCATTTCCAATGGCATTCACATCGAGGGTGATCTTGGCAAGAGTCTCCCTCTTTTGTGCCTTGCTGGTCTTACCACTGTGGGCACCATGCAGGTATGCATCATATTTCGTTATTGCCGCCAACACGATATTCGTCTCCTCAGGATTGAAGTTTCTCTTCCTCTTCTTATCCTTGCCCACTTTAGGAGGTGCCATCGCTCTACAAAAGTACCTTGCTTCAGGGGGGGAAACAAGCAAACGGATGTACTTTTGCGCCGGACGGGCGAATGGCTGGGCGTATTAATGCGCTCGGCGTAAGCCTGGAAGTTGCGCCGGCGTAGTTGTGAGCATGCGCACACGGGTGCGGTCACACTTCCACGTCACTGGGCATGCTGCGTTCATGATACGCTGGGCGTACATCACTGCTCCTTGTCCGGAACATCATTTGCATGGGGTCACACCCACTTCCTCCTACGCCGGGTTACGCCATTGAAGACGGAGCATGGGGAGCACTGGCTTCCAGAATTCTATGGTTGACTCTCTGCGCAACGCCGGCGTAGCGTATATTCGTTACACTACGCCCGCCTAACGATGCGCCGAGGTATGTGAATCTAGCTCATTGTCTGCTGTCCCACAGTGTAATTTTATCATTAATCCCATCAACCAGTGGTGTGGATCCATATCATTCATGATGAACAACACACACTGCTCCAACAAAAAACTTGCTGAGATATATGCTGCTGACGACTGCTCACTGCGAAAGACATCTTCCAGACCCTGTGGATAAATGTAAACAAAGGGGTATGCCTTGTGACATCATTAACCAAATATGGTCGAGTCCATATTTGGTCAATGACATCATGGGGAATCTCCCACCCCTCTGTTTAAATTCAGCTGTTGGCTAGGGAAATATCATTCATGGCAAGCTGTCATTGGGAACAGACATATTGAAAAGTCAGTGGGCCCGATTCAGATACCTGAGCGTATCTGTCCGGCCCGCGTAACCTATCTCCGATACGTTACGCCGCTCTAACTTTGGGCGCAAGTTCTTTATTTAGAAATAACTTGCGCCCTTAGTTACGGCGGCGTAACATATGTGTTGCGGCGTAAGGCCGCGTAATTCAAATGGGGATGTTGGGGGCGTGTATTATTTAAATCTAACTTGACCCCGCGTTTTTGACGGGCGCCGCCCGTAAAATATCCCAGTGTGCATTGCTCTAAATGACGTCGCAAGGACGTCATTGCTTTCGACGTGAACGTAAATTACGTCCAGCTGTATTCGCGAATGACTTACGCAAACAACGTAAAATTTCAAAACTCGGCGCGGGAACGACGGCCATACTTAACATTAGCTACCCCTAATATAGCAGAGGTACCTATACGCCGGAAAAAGCCGAACGCAAACGACGTAAAAAAAAAGCGCCGGGCGGTCGTTCGTTTCTGAATCGGCGTAAATCCTCATTTGCATATTCCTCGCGTAAAAATACGGAAGCGCCACCTAGCGGCCACCCTGGAATTGCTGCCTAAGATCTGACGGTGTAAGACACTTACACCTGGCGGATCTTAGGGATATCTATGCGTAACTGATTCTCTGAATCAGTCGCATAGATACGACCGGCGGAACTCAGAGATACGACGGCGTATCAGGAGATACGCTGTCGTATCTCTTTCTGAATCTGGCCCAGTGTGTGCTTTCTTTTTTTCTGATGGGTCAATGAGCATCGTTCATCATGGTTAATGCTGATCTACATTGCTAGGCGTTATGATTAAGGATCGATTTTTTTTATAAAGTACTTTGTCCATTTTTTTTTGGATGAATGAATAACCAAGGGTATTATGTATCCCCGACTCATTCAGGTAGAGGGGAGGGTGGTATCTGGGGGCCTCCTTATTTTAAAGGGGGCATCTTGATACTAGGGTAGCTATGGTTGTAGGGAGGAGATATCTGTTAACCTGGGTGCTTTGTCAAGGGGGTTTCCTTGACAAGTTGCTCTCCCAATTTTGGGGACATATGGCCTAATATGGTTTAGGATAGGAGGCACACACTTACTGACCTCCTTTCCTGGCCAACCAGGCTGCATACTCTAATAAGGGTCTGGTATAGATTTTTGGGGGTATCCCATGTTTTTTCTTGTCTTGTTTTTTGAGTGGTGTACCACAACAACTAATAACTGTGCAAGTGTCCTAGCAACCAATAGTGTACTTAGTTGCTGGAATGCCGGCAGACATTTTTGTCTTGTAGGATTCCCTTTATAATCCATAACAGATCTTCATCTAAGATAAGAGTTTGTTATGGATTAACCACTTGACCTCCGGAAGGGTTTACCACCATCATGACCAGACCATTTTTTTTTGCTATTCAGCACTACGATTACTTTAACTGGTAATTAGATTTCTATCTTTTTTCACATAAATAGAGCTTTCTTTGGAGGTATTTGACCACTGGGTTCTTTGTTATATAAATGAAAAATGACTGATAATTAAAAAAAAACTTCATATTTAGTGTTATAAAATGTATCCAAAAAAATCTAGTTTCTTCATAAATTGAGGCCAAAATGTATTCTTGCTACATGTCTGTGGTAAAAAAAAATCCCAATAAGTGTATATTAATTGGTTTGTGTGAAAGTTATAGCATCTACAATAGACACTTTACTGTAATGGCAGAGATCAGAGATTTTAGTAGGCCTGTGATAGGGTGGTGGACAATCCAATGCTAACAGACATCATCTGGGAGGGTCGCTAACTGACACTTTCTAGATCACTGTTCCCTGTACACAGAGTTCTGTATTTTTGTAAACACAAAACTCTGTCTGTGATTGGACACAGCCAATCAGCTTACTTCAGCCAAAAACAGCTGCCAAACATGTACCTGATTATGCTTGCACCGGCTGTCCTCTCGCAGTATAATTATTGTTAGCGGCCGGCAGGTGGTTAAGGAAATCCCTGGCTGCTTTGTTTTCAAAAGTTGGTAAAATTTGATTTACCAGCCAGAAAAGTGTCTTTAAAGCCTCATGGTTTCTTTCTGTGTCAGACTTACCTTCACCCCCCCCCTTATACTTACCTGAGCCCCATCACGATCCAGGGCTGTGCTTGAATGCTGCAGTTTTCCTGGCTGTGTCCCTCCTCCCTGGGCAGATTGATAGCAGCGGGAGCCAATGTCAATCAACTCCAGTGTTGAGGGAACAGGGGGCAGGGCCAAGTCCTGCTGTCTGAGTCAATGGACCCAGCAGTGGGTCTCACATGAGTGTCCCCCATGGGAAGTGGCTTCCTATTGGGGGCAGGATCAGGGCCTTTTTGTGCAATTCTATTGCACAGAGCAGGTATAGACATGTTATAGAGTGTTGTTGCTGAAACAGGCCAGTAGAGTCTGTAGCCATTTCAGATGGTCATACACATCCAGTGCTCGGCTGGCTGAAATTCAGTGGGAATTCTACCTGCCCGTAAACTGCCTGATTTGTGACCTGCCCCCTATTTTTTAAATAGGGGTCCGGAGGTCCCCAGGGGCCCAGAGGCCCACAGGGTCCCAGATGACAACTCCCCTTTTTTTTATTTATGTTTTATAAAAAATATATGTATTTTTTTAATATATTTTTATTTTAATTTTTATTAAAGGGCTTTTTTTTTTTTTTTTAGAGGTCCGGGGGTCCCCATGGGTCCGAAGGCCCCCAGGGCCCCGGATGGCAACCCCCCTTTTTTTTATTTATTTTTTATAAAAAAATATATATTTTTTCTAATATATATTTTTTTTTATTAAAGGGACAATTTTTTTTTCTTAGGGGTACGGGGGTCCCCAGGGCCCGGGATGAAAACACCTCTTTTTTTATAAAAAAATAAATACATTTTTATATATTTTTTTATTTCATATATATATATATATATATATATTATTAAAGGTCCCCAGGGCCCCGGGTGGCAATCCCCCTTTTTTTATAAATTCTTTTTTTTCATATTATTTTATTTCATTTTTTTTCTTTTTATTCCTTGTATATGTATATATGTGTGTATATGTATATATATATATATATATATATATATATATATATATATATATATATATATATATATATATATTAAAGGGCTCATGAGGTCTCCATGTGGCAAACCCCCTTTTTTTTTTTTTTATATATATAAATGTTTTTTTTTTTTTAATTAAAGGACCCAGAGGTCCCCAGGGCCCTGAATGGCAACCCCCCCCCCCCTTTTTTTTAATAAATGTTTATTTATTTTATATATTTTTTTATTTTTTCATTTTTATTAATAATTTGTAAAGGGCCCCCCTCCGCTTCTCATTTCGCGGCAGCCCCCCCCCCCCTCCCGCTTCTCAATTTCAATTTCAGACGGCCGCCCCCCCCTCCCCCCCCGGTTCTCTGCTCCAGGTGCCTACCAATGCCGCCAATCCTGTAACGTGCTGCAGAGACAGTTTCAAGGCAGGGCCAGGGGTGGAGCTAAAGGCGGGACCAGGGGTGGAGCTGAAGGGGGCCCCATCAGGTAGGCTGTACGGGGCCCCATGATTTCTATCAGCGGCCCTGAGTATGGCACAACAACAGATTTAGGACGGCTCTGCTTGTTTTCCCCACACCAATGGCTGTTGATTAGGGATGCATGTCCTGTACTGTCACCAAGGATGGTGAGCCTTGACAATGCATGCACCAGTGACACAATCCCTGTTGTGTTCCTGCTGGCATAGGCATGCGCACAGGGTGTGCCAGGTGTGCCCAGGCACACCCTAATCACCCTGTGCTGCACATATTCCCCCTACTGCTTGGCTGCAGAGAAAGGGACTCAGAAATTTCTGTTCTCAGCCCCTTTCCCTGTATAAAAAGTGAGATATCAGGGGTCTGTTTAGGCCCCTGATATCTCACCAAAGCCCCCCAATGGTGTTCCTAAAAAAATGTAAAAGAAAATAAAAAAATTGTAGTAAAAAATAATAAAAAAAATAAAGTTGTAAAAAGTAATAATAAAAAAAAGAATACAAATAAACTACTGACAGTGGTCCCTGCCCACTGACACCATCGACTGTTCTACTGATGCTGTCCATTGCCCTACTGCCTCTCTCTCTCTCTCTCTCTATATATATATATATATATATATATATAGATATATATATGCATGTGTGTTTGAGTTTTGGGGTGCACACCCTAATGTAATAGGCTGTGCACACCTATGCCTGCTGGAGAAGACTCTGCATTGCAATATGGACAGTGCACTCAAAGCAGAGCAGCGGGAGGAAGAGAGGGCCTTCCTTTCCTTTCAAGGTCCGCTTTATGCAGACGCCATTCTTCCTATGCCACAGAACACACAAGAGGAGAGGGAGGAGGAGGAGGATTCTGGCAGCTTTGAAGGCATTGAAGCAGAGCAATACATACGTCAACCCTTAACAGATGGTTTTCCATCCCCAGAACCCTTGGGAGTAGTACGTAGCTGAGAGGAGGTAGTTTCATATACTTACTGTTATCCTCAGTGACCCGAGAAGTCTGCTTCTCATGCCTCTGCAAACTTGGGATGCACAGACTCCCTCATTCTTCAAAACCTGCGAAAGGACCTGAGAATACGTGGCATTAAGGAGAAGGATCACTATTGGTTGGTAACCCTCCTTGACCGCCGTTACAAGGGGGCCGCCTCAGTGATGCCTTTCAAAAATGTTTTAGTCCTCGGTGCCCAGGGCTGTCAGCTTCCACATCCAATTGGCAGTGTCTTCATCATATGGTGGGAGATTATCTAGGGGCGAAAACAGATATGGAGAGCTTTTAAGTTGACGATCCACTGGGTTACTGGGTCATGAGAATAGACCACTGGCCAGAACTTACCCAGTGTGCAATAGAGCTGCTGAGCTGCCCTGCATCCAGCGTGCTTTGCAAACCGCCATTCAGTGCTGCCGGAGGTTTTGTGACAGATAAGAGAGGGCATCTGTCCACAGACTCGGTAGACCGGCTGACATTTATCAAAATGAATCAGTCCTGGATTAGCAGCAGCTATCAAGCCCCTGATGTCGATGTTGCTGATTAAGTGCTTTCTGAATCTCAAATCTCTGAAAGACTGTCTAGGCTGCCTAGCTTTGTGGGTGTTCATTTTATCTGGAAGGAATTTTTTGGTGTAGGGTTTCATGGGCGCAATTAACCCCCAAGGACCTATTTTTCCACACCTGTTTGGCAGGTGAATATCTTTGCAATTTTTGACAGCAAGGCCAATTCTTGCTTTCACCATGAATTCCTGTATAGGGTTATGGTGTGAAGGCACCACAGTCACCCAAAGAACAATTTTTTAGCACCTGCTTGACAGGTGCATATTAGTGCAATTTTGGACAGCAAGGCCCATTCTTGCTTTCATCGAGATTACCTCTATAGGGTGATGGTGTGAAGGCACCACCGACACCCAAAGCCCAATTTTTCCACACCTGTTTGAAAGGTGCATATCATTGCAATTTTTGACAGCAAGGCCAATTTTTGCTTTTATCAAGAGAACCGGTATAGGGTTACAGTGTGTGAAGGCACCACCAACACCCAAAGCCCAATTTTTCCATACCTGTTAGTAGTTAGTGAAAGTGAAGGAGTTAGTAGTCTGTGAAAGAGATACCAGAATTTATCCAAAAAAATCTTTAATCTTGTTGCACTAAATTGTGGCCTCATTATGCAGACTGGCTCCCCAAGCCTTTGTTTATAAAATAAAGAAAATTAAAAAGAAAAATGTAGTTGATTTGGTTTTATAAATGTCATTATTGATGATGTTCTATACATGGTACAGATGTGCCACTTTACAGGCAGACTAAGGGGACCCCTCAGGCACTATATTTAAAGGCATTTTTCATTTTTATTGTTATTTCTCATTTTGATGGTTTCACTTTAACCACTGGGCACGTAAACCCACTTAATAACCAGACCAATTTTCAGCTTTCGGTGTTCTCACAATTTGAATGACAATTACTCAGTCATACAACATTGTACCCAAATAAAATTTTCGTCCTTTTTTTCACACAAATAGAGCTTTCTTTTGGTGGTATTTAATCACCGTTGGGTTTTTTATTTTTTGCGCTATAAGAGAAAAAAGACTGAAAATTCTGTAAAAAAAAAGAATTTTTCTTTGTTTCTGTTATAAAATTTAGTAAATTTTGTATTTTTTCTTCATTCTTTTGCATAAATGTGGAAGATGAAGTTACGCCGAGTAAGTAGATACCCAACATGTCACCCTTCAAAATTGCACACGCTTGTGGAATGGCGCCAAACTTCGCTACCTAAGAATCCCCATAGGCAACGTTGCAGGGTATTGTGGGGTATTGCGGAGTATTGTGGGGTATTGCGGAGTATTGTGGGGTATTGCGGAGTATTGTGGGGTATTGCGGGGTATTGTGGGGTATTTTGGGGTATTGCAGCAGAGTATTTTGGGGTATTGCAGCAGAGTATTTTGGGGTATTGCAGAGTATTGCTGGGGCATTGCAGAGTATTGCTGGGGCATTGCAGAGTATTGCTGGGGCATTGCAGAGTATTGCCGGGGCATTGCAGAGTATTGCTGGGGCATTGCAGAGTATTGCACAGGGAGGGATGGATGGCTGGCTGGATCTGTGACTGCATGTGTCACAGATCCAGCCCGCAGCAGCTGCTGCTGCATGCGCTCTCTCCCCTCTCCTCTCTCACACTGTACCGTTCGGTACAGAGAGGAGAGGGAGGAACCGGCGTCATCACATGACGCCGGTTTGTTTACTAGTGATCGCTCCGTCATTGGACGGAGCGAATACGTGGTAAACCGCCGCTATCAGCGCCGGTTTACCGTGATCCGTGATCAGCCGGGTCCGGAGGACCCGGCGGTCATGGAGATTCCCGTGTGCGCGCCCCATAGGGCGCGCGGGAGCGCGATTCTGGGAGGACGTACATTGACGCCCTCCCAGAGTTAAGCAACCCCCTTGTAGACGTATTTCGTCTATAGGGCGGTTGCTAACTGGTTAACCATCAGTAAATCACTGCTCATTTAAAAATTATGTTTTTTACAAACTTTTTTTCGTTGATACATGTTTTCTAGGGAAGAACCTGGACCCCCATAACCATTGTATGTCCAATTACTTGCATATACACCTTCAAAATGGGTACTTTTGATTTTTCCAGTTCGGGTCCCATAGACTTTAATAGGGTTCATTATTCAGTTCCGAACTTTTGCAATGTTTTGTGAACCAAACAGGGGGATGTTCGGCCCATCTCTAATGGCTATGGTACAAACTCATCAGTAAAATTCTTCCTTTGTTTATCTAAAGCCTGGGTCTCCAATCTATAGCTTACAGACCACACTCAACTCGCTACAGGATTTTAATCGGCCTGAAGCACTAATGGGCACTACTGGATAGACTTTTGATCTTGGGGGATTTTGATGGACACGTTTAAATTTAAGAGAAGATTATGATGTCACCCATAGATGTAAGGGGTGTCTGTGATGGTCTCTCCAGATTGTAAGGGGGGATATTGATAGGCACTTCTGGAGGTAAGGGAGGTGACTTGTTTTGCCCGGCAAACATATTTCAAATATCCACAATCTGACCATCATCCTAAAACAAGTTTGGAAAGGCCTGATCTGAAACAGCCTTTCTCAACCAGAGTATGTACAGAGGTTGCTAGGGGTATCTGGGGCAGTAAACAGTGGTGGCTTGATCATCTGCCTGATGGTGCCTGTATAGATCTGGTACCAAGATTACTTAGCAATGTCAGTTCTGTCAGTAGAGCCTTTACTTTCACCTTTCTCGTAAGTACCCATTGATGCCAATGATCTATTTAGCTGTGTGTAAAGGGGCTCTTCTCCGTAAAGGGAGGGGGGGGTCTCTCCACTGACCAGCAACCTTAAAGGACAATACAATTTTCACCATTTGCATTTCGTTTTTGGCCATTGACAAATGATTCACTCTGGGTGTCAAATGCACTATATAGTTCACATTTTTATTCTCACTTCTTTTATATTTTGTTTATTATTATTATCATTATTATTTCTACAAATTACCAATCATGCTAAATTACCATGAGTTGTATAATTTTGAGCAGGGGTTCCATAAGACTCTAAAATTAGTTCAAGGATTCATTCATGCTGAGAACGTAAAGAGAGGTCTGAAGTCTGAATTTGCCGCTGGACCCTGGTAGGTATATTTCCCTAAGTTTCATGGCCTAAGAATAAAAAAGAGAAATAAAAGGACAAAGATTCATTTTTAATTTCATTTAAAATGTAAAGCATCAGTTTAATGTTGGTTTCAAAAGATTTTTAAGCATTTACTACATTTTTTGTTTCTGCTTTTGAAAATATTTTACATGGCACATATTTATAAACATATTTACTTGTTCAAACATTCACCATATTTACAGGTAAATCATTTAAACCCCATTCATTTTTCCTGACATGACCTAAGCAAGCAATTAAATATTCAATCCCGCACTAATTTTTAAAAATTAAATTATAGTTGTAAAATTTTCCTTTGCAAATCTTTAAGTAAATGTCATGGTACACAAGCAGATAGCCTTTTCGAGCACATTTTAATTCCCACATTTTTTTTTTTTACATCTATTCAGTGCCTAGACCCCACTGTCTATACAAGCAGGCATATTAGAGAGGAGGAAATGCTGCTATCGCTCCGTAAATGGATGTTTTTGGTGTTGATAGGGAGATACAGTTTTCACCTTTATCCCAGCATGCTGTTGACCCGCTGGGTTAGCGCTAATCATCCCTGTAGGCACCAATAATTTCCCATATGTGAAATTTGATAAGTTGGAGAACCCACTCCAATTGAATGCGACTCCAGCTGAACGTTCAGTTATCGCTATAGACACCTTCAAGTACATCCATGCCTGTCCTTGTATTCTAAGCTTTATCAAATGCACTACACGTGGGTCTTTTATCTCTTAATTGAGGCTTGACTGCCTGAAATTCCTATCTCTCGAAACTGTGCCGCATTCAGTATTAACTTTAACTGGTTAAGGTACTTTAGTGTCAGATGGAGACTTCAAGAAAATAGAGTTTGAAGGATTGTGCTAAAATGTAGCTGGTAATTACATTTCATCTGCAGAAGTAAAAAAAATATGTCATTTTATAATTTTAAATAAAAAGATACACAATTAAAATACATAGCACTGTAGCAGCATTTTTCAGGATTCTGTTATCAGCTGTCCTATTTTTAAAAAGAAATTAGTTAAAGACAAAACATTACCTTTAGATTTGATAATGATGCAGTGGTCCTTTCTGCATGACTTAAAGTTAACCACCTCCCTCCCGTGCTATAACCGAAAGATGGCAAAAGCTCACATTGCAGGGATGGCATCAACTTCACTCATTGGCCGCTGACCGCTCTTCTTCCCTCACACAGAGACCAAGTGTGAGGGAAGGAGAGAGATCTGTGCTAACTGTGAGTGTAACCTGCTATCACACAGTGCCATCAATGTCACACAGTGCCCAACAGTGTCACACAGTAACATCAGTGTCACACAGGGCCAAACAGTGTCACACAGTGCCCAACAGTGTCACACAGTAACATCAGTGCCAGATAGTGCCCAATAGTGTCACATAGTACCATCAGTGTCACACAGTGCCCAACAGTGTCACACAGTAACATCAGTGCCAGACAGTGCCCAATAGTGTCACATAGTACCATCAGTGTGACACAGTGCCCAACAGTGTGACACAGTGCCCATGGTGCCGTTTATCAGTGTTGCCTAACCAGTGGAACTTCAACAGAGCCCATCAGTGCACATCAGTATAGCTGATCAGTGCCACCTCATCAGTGCACATTAATGTAATTTATCAGTGCTGCCTCATCAGTGCCCATCAATGCTGCCTCATCAGTGTACATCACTGTAGCAGCTGAACAGTGCAGCCCCATCTGTGCAGTTCATATCAGTGCAGTGCCTCACCAGCACCCATCAGTGCAACCTCATCAGTTCATATCAGTACCCATCATTTTTACCTGATCAGTGCACATCAGTGTGGCCTCATCAGCACCCATCAGTGCAGGCTCATCGGCGTCCATCAGCACCCATCTGTGCAGCCTAATCAGTACCTCTCAGTGCATTCTTATCAGCACCCCTCTGTGCAGCCTCATCAGTGCAGACCCATCAGCCCACATCAGCACCGATCAGTGCAGGCCATCAGTAACCATCTGTTTTTAAACATGGTGGGGACTGTGGGCTCTGGTGACACTGGTAATGTGGCTGCACTGATGTGCACTGATGAGGATGCACTGATGGATACTGATGAGATTTCACTGATGGGACATTTATATTCTTTTTTAGAAGGACACAATAACTTCTTTAGAAGCCACCTTTGCAGTGTTTTTTACCTCTGACTTTTCCCAAACTTAGTGACTCCCAGCAACTTATTTTAGATAAACCCTTGACAGTAGAGGAGGTAGTTGTAGTCATCCTCTCCTTACCTGCAATTAAGACCCCAGGATTGGATGGCCTCCCCTCTCTGAATGGCACCAGACTTATATAGAGGAGTTAGGTCCCAGACTCCTTACAACTTTCTGTACATCCTTGGAGCAAGGAACGCTTCCTGATTCTATGAATGAAGCCCTTATAGTTTTTACATCAAAACCTGGTAAGGATAAATGAATGTGTGGGTCCTACCATCCCATTTCTCAAAGCTTGAGGGGACGGTCAGAAAAGGGTGTGACATATTGTAATACAATAACAGAGAGAATACAATAACAATGAAGAAGCAATTGAATGTATATTCTGAAACATGTTGGGATTCCCTTAGCAGTTATGGTCTCTTAAGACCCGTACACACGGTCTGACTTTTTGCCAACAAACCTCAAAATGAGCAAGTTTTTAAAATAGTCCGACCGTGTGTACGCTCCATCGGACAAACTTTTTCGGGTTTCATCGGACAAAAAGTTTGGTCTGCAAACGGACAAACTTTACGTCAACAAGAGTCTGATGGTGCCTAGTCCGACCGTGTGTACAGCAAGCAATCGGACTTTTGTACAAAGTACAAACACGCATGCTCAGAAGCAAAGACCAGCCGGAAGCATTCTGTCTAGGACAACTAGCGTTCGTATTTGAAAGAGCACATTCGTGACGCGGCAAGTTCTGAAATCAAGAAAAGCAGCGCACATTCTCTTCTTCTTTATAATGTGATAATACTAAAAGCTGCTTTGCTGGTAAAACTGACGGAGTAAAAACAAATGTCTACTTTGGATTAGTGTATTTTGGTTATATGAATCAAACATATTTCTATATTTTTTTGTGGGTCAAGTTAGCACAACCCCATTGCGCAACATGTCTGCTTGATGAACGGACGTTCCGAAACAAACAAAATTGCACGAAACTGAAAATCGCGAATGCACACAGACGAAACCTCTACTAACTCTCGATTAGCAGAAGGAGCCCAATGGGTGATGCCAGAGAATTGAACTTCCTCTTTTAAACTCTCGTCAGTACGTTGAAACGTCATTGTGTTTGTTGCCGAAAAACTCAGAACGTGCGTATGCTATGGGAGTGACCGGACAACTCCCTTCGGACAAAAATCCAAGGGAAAGTTTGTTTGATGTCCGACCGTGTGTACGAGGCTTTACTGTGAGATCAACTGTGTATCATAAAATTCAGCTGTATATATTCATATATGATTACCATTCATGTATAGCAAATGTGATATTCTTGTCTATTAGACTTTTTTTATCAATAAAATGCATACTTTTTATTATACTCCTTTACGCATCTTTACGCATCTTTCTGGTTTCCAACCTATGCCTATAAAGTCCCAGGGGGCATCTCCATTGTTTTTCAAATTGATATATAAAGGTAGGGCCTTCCCCCTAGAAATTCACTAAAATATGACAACCATGGTTGGATGTCTCAGAGTCATTTCATGGCAAAGTCTTATGCCACGTTCACACGATCATCGGGTTGTAAAAAAGGAAGTTTTTTTAAAAATGTCATTTAAAACGTTCGTGTTTGGGCTTGAGAGCATTTTTTGGGTTCTGAAAAACTACAAAAAAAAATTCGAACATGCTCTATTTTTTCACGACGTTTTAAACAATGTCGTTTTTCGGGTTGTAAAAAATTATTATGTGTGGGCTTTAAGGACGTGAAAAACCCGCACATGCTCAGAAGCAAGTTATGAGACGGAAGCGCTCGTTCTGGTAAAACTACCGTTCGTAATGAAGTAAGCACATTCATCACGCTGTAACAGACAGAAAAGCGTGAATCGTCTTTTACTAACATGGAATCAGCTAAAAACAGCCCAAAGGGTGGCGCCATCCGCATGGAATTTCCCCTTTATAGTGCCGTCGTACGTGTTGTACGTCACCGCGCTTTGCTAGAGCATTTTTTCTTCACGATCGTGTGTGGGCAACGTCGTTTTAATGATGAAGTTGGAAAAAACTTTGTTTTTTCTAGAGCCTGAAAAACGTTGTTTTTTACAAACCGAAAAATGATCGTGTGTTCGCGGCACTATCCTCTCAACTTACCTGAAATTGTCTGTACTAACTTCATCATTGCCTTTAGTTTTCATGGTTTGTAACACTGTCTGGACTAGCTATTTCAATCCTCTATTGTATATTCAGGGGAATGTGGCGTTGGTGTGCGTGGTGCTGTGAGTATGTGTTGATTTTTTTCTGGTGTTCTTGGCACCTATAATTCTAGAAATTAGTATTGACTCCTTCAATGGTGCCTTTGTTCAATGTTCATTTGTTTGTGCTTATGGAATTGTTTTTAAATAAACACCTTTCAACAAAAAACAAAATTCTAGCACTGCAAATTTGTTTTTTAACCACTTCCCTACCGGCGCATTGTAAAAGGACGCCGGCAGGGACTCTCTCTCGATCCGGGTGGACGTCATATGACGTCCTGTGTTCCCAGCGATCTAGGGCCCGCGGCAGCGCTCATGACCCGGTGCGGGTGCCCGGCGGCCGCGATTGCCGCCGTGCACCCGCGATTGCCGGTAATCACGGCAGGAGCGTGGATCTCTGTGTGTAAACACACAGATCCACCTCCTGTCAGCGGTGAGGAGACCAATGTGTGTTCCCAGTACAGAGGAACACACATCGGTCTCCTCCCCTTGTGAGTCCCCTCCCCCCTACAGTTAGAACACACCTTAGGGAATATATTAACCCCTTCAGCGCCCCCTAGTGGTTAACCCCTTCCCTGCCAGTCACATTTACACAGTAATCAATGCATATTTATAGCATTAATTGCTGTATAAATGTGAATGGTCCCAAAAACGTGTCAAAAGTGTCCGATGTGTTCGCCGCAATGTCACGGTCACAGTAAAAAATCGCAAATCGCCGCCAATACTAGTAAAAAAATTAATAAAATAAAAATGCCATAAATCTATCACCTATTTTGTAGACGCTATAACTTTTGCGCAAACCAATCAATATACGGTTATTGCGATTTTTTTTAACAAAAATATGTAGAAGAATACGTATCGGCCTAAACTGAGGAAAAAAAAGTTATTTTTTTTTTAATTGTGATATTTATTAAATAAAAAAGTTAAAAATATTGTGTTTTTTTTTTAATTGTTGCTCTTCTTTTGTTTATAGCGCAAAAAATAAAAACCGCAGAGATGATCAAATACCACCAAGCGAAAGCTCTATTTGTGGGGGGAAAAAAACATAAAGATTTAGTTTGGGTACAGTGTTGCATGACCACGCAATTGTCATTCAAAGTGCAACAGCGCTGAAAACTAAACATTGGTCTGGGCAGGAAGGGGGTGAAAATGCCCTGTATGGAAGGGGTTAAGCAAGTGGAGAAAGAAAAAAATGAGGGGGATGAAATTCCAAAACCAAGTTTTGAGTGGAGTGAGGAATTTAGAACCTCTTTCAGGTTTTAATGAATCTCCGCGCTGGTGAGATTGATCTTCCCTTTTTGTCATGGTGACCACTGTCAATGGAAATTAAAGTGAGGGAGAACTGAAAGTAGTCACTAGGACAGGAAAAAAGGGGAAATCCCCCAAGGGTTTAACCATTCCCTATTCTATCCAAATCCAAAAAAAGAAAAGTTTGGCACTCAGGTATAGGTTAAAGCGGAGTTCCATTTGATTTTGTGTTTATTAAAAAGCTGCTGATATTTAATAAACATGCACTCACTTGTCCCATGATCCAGCAATGCAGCTGCCCGAACCCTCAGTTCTCTCCCACCGTAGTTTTATGGCGGCAGGTCGGCTTGGCTGCGCGAAATCACGTAATGTAACGTGATTTTGCATTTCAGCCACTAGGGGCTCGCCCCTGGTGCCGACGCGCGTGCCCGGGGGCGCGATCACCGCTGGGAACCCGCGATCGCTTGTTACAGAGCGAGAACTGGGAGGGGAGAAATGACTGATCGCATGTTCATACAATGTATGAACAGCGATCTGTCATTTCCCCTAGTCAGTCCCACCCCCCCTTCAGTTAGAACACAGTGAGGGAACATAATTAACCCCTTCCTTGCCCCCTAGTGTTAACCTCTTTCCTGCCAGTGACATTTTTACAGTAATCAATGCATTGTTATAGCACTGATCGCTAAAAAAAATGCCAATGGTCCCAAAAATGTCTCAAAAGTGTCCGAAGTGCCCACCATAAGGTCGCAGTACCGATAAAAATTGCAGATCGCCGCCATTACTAGTAAAAAAAAAAAATATTAATAAAAATGCCATAAAATGATCCCCTATTTTGTAGACGCTATGGCCCATATTCTCTCTAAAAATCCGCGGGCTGCGCTTAAGGCACTTACACTCCGCTGTCCCAACTTACAGGAGCAAGTGTTGTATTCCCCAAACACTTGCTCCATAATTTGGGACGGCGGAGTGTAAATGCCCCGGCGTAGCCTGGCGGATCTCCAAGGGGGCGGCTTGTATTCAAATTAAGCGCGCCCCCGATTCTAATGAACTGCGCATGCGCCGGGCTTCAAAAAGCCCAGTGCGCATGCTCCAGTTCTCGGCGGAAAACGTCAATGACGCCGACGTGTGCGTCATTGACGTAAAGTCGTATTCAAGAACGACTTACGGAAACGACGTACCCGACGAAAAAACACGACGTGGACCCGACGCCATCCGTAACATGGCCTTAGTGGGACTTGCGGAAATTTACTCCTCATAATAGCAGGACTAAATTTCCGCTCTGCGGCGGCGCGAACTCGTTCGGGAATCGGCGTAGAAGGATCATTTGCATACGCAAATGAGTCCTTCACGTAAATGCCATCTAGCGGCGGCCGGCGTCATTACATTTAAGATCTGCCAGTGTAAGTGACTTACAGATGGCGGATCTTAAGTGTATCTATGCGAAAATGATTCTAAGAATCAGTCGCATAGATACACTGGCCAAAAAAGGGAGTTACGATGGAGTATCCTGAGATACTCCATCGTAACTTCACTGAGAATATGGGCCTATAACTTTTGCGCAAACCAATCAATAAACGCTTATTGCGATTTTTTTTATATATATGTTTTTGGGGGATATTTATTATAGCAAAAAGTAAGAAATATTCTTTTTTTTTTAAAAATTGTCGCTCTATTTTTGTTTATAGCGCAAAAAATTTAAACCGCAGAGGTGATCAAATACCACCAAAAGAAAGCTCTATTTGTGGGAAAAAAGGACGCCAATTTTGTTTGGGAGCCACGTCACACGACCGCGCAATTGTCAGTTAAAGCGACGCAGTGTCGAATCGCAAAAAGTGGCCTGGTCATTGACCAGCAAAATGGTCCGGGGCTGAAGTGGTTAAAGTGTATGTTAAGACTCTTTATAGAAATAGAGTAGGTGAGGCTAAAGTCTCTGTCAATTTTTTTTGTTACTGTTATCCGTGTCCCTGTTGCGGATTCACCCTCACTTCCTGTCTAGTGAAACATAAATCTTTCTGATGGAGCCCAAAAAAGCTGTAAAAAAAGACAGATGTTCTAATACTTCCTCATTCTATTCAAAACTAAAAAAAAAAAAAGTTTTTGCTTAGCATATACATCAAGGTATGAATGATCTATTGTATAAAGGATCTTTGTTAGGTACCCATTCTCGCCTTCTTGCTACAATAATTTATGTAATACCTGTTACTGCACATGTTACCACAACACATGGCAACAAAGCTTTGGCGAGGTAAGATGCCATTCATTCTGAATATCAGCCCAATGCACCTTCTCAGCACACTTGTTTTGCATGGCGGTGCGCTACCACATAATGCTGCATGCAAAATGTATGGTTCGTTGTGGCACATTGGTTACTAGTCCATTATCAGTGACACTGGTCCCCAAAAAGTGTCAAAAGTGTCAGTTAGGTGTTTGATTTGTCTTTCGCAATGTCGCAGTCCCGCTAAAAATCGCTGACATTACTAGTAAAAAAAATGTAATAAATAAAAAGTCCATAAATCTATCCCATAGTTTGTAGACACTATTAGCCGGATTCATAAAGACTTACGCCAACGTATCTTTATATACGCCGCATAAGTCCACGGATGCGCCGTCGTATCTATGCGCCTGATTATTTAAACAAGATACGCCTGAAATTTGGCTCCATCCGTCCGACGTAAGTCTCCTACGCCGTCGTATCTTGGGTGCATATTTACGCTGGCCGCAAGGGGCGCTTCCATTGATTTACACGTTGAATATGTAAATGAGCGAGATACGCCGATTCACGAACGTACTTACGCCCGTCGCTGTAATCTACGCCGTTTTCTTAAGGCGTACGTCCGGCGTAAAGTTAAACCACCAAATAGCAGGTGTAAGTCATGTTAGGGTAAGGACGTCGGAACAGCCGTCGTATTTTACGTCGTTTACGTAAGTCGTACGTGAATGGGGCTGGGTGTAGGTTACGTTCACGACGTATGTATTGAGCCGGCGTATCTTAGGGAGTAAATTTGACGTGATTCTGAGCATGCGCACACATGCGCCGTTCGTTCGGCCCTTCATTTCCATGTGGTCACGATTAATTTTAATACATCACGCCCACTACCTGCCTAATTTGAATTAGGCGGACTTACGACGGCCCATTTACGCTACGCCGCCGTAACTTAGGGAGCAAGTGCTTTGTGAATTCTGGTCTTGCCTCTCTATGTTACGTCGGCGTATCGCATATGAGCTGCGCTATCCCCGCTCAAATATACGCCGCTCTACCTGAATCCGGCTATATAACTTTTGTGTAAATCAATCAATAAACGTTTATTTTTTATTTATTTATTTTTTACCAAAAATATGTAGCAGAATGCATGTTGGCATACATTTATGTAGAAATTCTAAATGTATTTTTTATTTGAATGTGTTTTATAGTAGAAAGTATAAAAAAGTTGTATTTTTCAAAATTTTAAGTATTTTTTGTTTATAGCGCACTGGAGAGGTGATCAAATACCACCAAAAGAAAGCTCTATTTGTGGGGGAAAAAGGACATCAATTTTATTTGGGTACAGCTTCGCACGACTGCGTAATTGTTAGTTAAAATAACACAGTGCAGTATCGAAAAAATGGCCTGGATAGAAAGGGGGGTAAACCTTCCGGAGCTGAAGTTGTTAAAGGAGAAGTATGAGATAGGCTAGAAGAGTAAAATATATTACCATTATCATGAATCAGTTGTTATTTTTTTCCTCCCTCCTTTTGTTTTTCTAGCAGGGTCATGTCATCTGTCATGCAGGTCCATTGTAATGGTCCATTTTCTGTTTGAAATTTTAGAGGGGGTGGTTAGGTTACAACTTCAGTAATCCACCCCCTCTTTCTGTCCCTCGTCCACTATGAAATGTGGCCACGCCTACACCTGAACAGTAAACAAGTTCAGGCACTCTGCTATTCCTGTGCACAGTGGAAAAAACATAGGTGGTATAGAGATGACTGGATCTAGGGGGAGGTTTGGGGAAAGATGTGCCAAAAGATGTGGCAAAAAAAACCTCCCCCCCACATGAAACCCCCCACCTATCCTCCCTCCTCCCGTCTCCCGCACAGACAAAGCCTCCCGTGCAGTGGCGTATCCCCAAGTTCAAGTAAAATTTTAATGTGTGCACACACGCTGTGTCGACGTCCGCATCCGCTGATGCCCATTCTAAAGATACGGCTGCCGCCCAATGCCACTGAGGTGCCTGACCAGTGCTGGAGTGATCTGCAGCCTTGTGTGCTGTGCTGGGGTCTGTGAGACGGGAAATTTTTTCAGAGAAGGGGAAATCATGCCCACTGCGATTCAAGAAAGTGATTCACACCAGACATCCCAAGAATATTGCTGAACTGAAACAGTTGTGTAAAGAGGAATGGTCAAGAATTACTCCTGACCGTTGGGCACGTCTGATCTGCAACTACAGGAAACGTTTGGTTGAAGTTATTGCTGTCAAAGGAGGTTCAACCCATTATTAAATCCAAGGGTTCACATACTTTTTCCATCTGCCCTGTGAATGTTTACATGGTGTATTCAATAAAAACATGGTAACTGTAAGGCCCCATACACACGATAGAATCCATCCGCAGATGAATCCAAGCAAATGGGTTTCTGCGGATAGATCCTATGGTGTGTACATGCCAGCGGATCTGTTTCCGCGGAGAAATCTCCTCTGGGATGGATTCCAGCAGATCGGATATTTGCTGACATGCACAACAAATCCATCTGCTGGAATCCATCCCAACGGATGGATCCGCTCGTCTGTACAGACTCACCGGATCCATCCGTCCAAAGGGATTCCCCGCACGCGTCGTAATGATTTGACGCATGCGTGGAATTCCTTATATGACAGCGTCGCGCCGTTGCCGCGTCATAATCGCGGCAACGGCGCGACACGTCATCGCCAGAGGATTTCCGCGCGGATTTCAATGCGATGGTGTGTACACTCCATCGCATAGAAATCTGCGGAAATCTTTGAGAGGATTTATCCGTGGAAACGGTCCGCTGGACCGTATCCGCGGATAAATTCTCTCGTGTGTATGGGGCCTTAGACTAGAGTTCCCCCATAATATCAATGCATTGTAAGGCTTGCTAGAGTTCCCCCATAGTAATCAATGCTTGTATGTAGATGTATCCTTTAACCCAGAGCTTCTAGGATTAATTACACAGAGACTAAGAACAACCTTGCCAAATGTTATTATGTACTGAGCAGAGAACAATAACATAGATAAAGGCATGCAGAGGGAATACGGTTTTAGTTGGTCACACAGAATATAGACTGCTATGTTGTGACGAGTATTACTTGTATAACCTAATTACTTAAATATGATTGGCTGAGCCAAGGGTGTTCCTTTTCTTGTATGATTTGATTAGTTGCAAGTACGCATGAGAAATAAAGTCTATTATGGATTCACCATATTGCTGTGGGTGTCCTGACTCGTCGATGCATCAGAGAGCCTCCATACATCAAGGAGTCCTAAAAGCCCAGGTCTAATTGAACCACCAACCTTACAGTAACATTTAATTCTTTGTGTGTTATTAGTTTAAGCAGACTGTGATTGTCTATTGTTGTGACTTAGATGAAGATCAGATCACATTTTATGACCAATTTGTGCAGAAATCCATATCATTCCAAAAGCGTTCACATACTTTTTCTTGCAACTGTATGCTGGGAGGGGGAGATGGGAGGATGTTTTCTGAGAGGGGGATATATGCTGGGAAGGGGAGATGGGGGAGGATTTATGCTGGTAGGGGTAGATGGGAGAGGATTTGTGCTAAGAGGGGGTATTTGTGCTAAGAGGGGGAGATGGGGGAGGATTTGTTCTGGGAGGGAGATTTATGTTGGGATGGAGAGATGGGGGAGGATTTGTGCTAAGAGGGGGGATTTTTGCTGGGAAAGGGGAGGTTGAGGCAAGGGTTTGTGCTGAGAAGGGGGATTGGTACTGGAAGGGGTTATATGAGGGTATGGATTTGTGCTGAAAGGGGGGATTTTTGCTTCTAGGGGGGAGGTGGAGGGGGCGGGGTATGGAAGGGGTGTGGTTTACAGATAATAGGGCGTGTCTTAAATATGAAGGGGTGTGTCCTTGACAGGAAGGGTGGGTCGTATTTAAATTAGGGGGTGCATGAATTTAGTCAGGCTTAGGGTAGCACAAAACCTAAATACACTGCTGGGTTAGGCATGATACATAGGGTTGAATTTTGAGCAGATCTTAAATAAATAGGCTCCTAAGCCAGCATATGTAAGAAGCAAATCAGTCTTTGCATAATACTTACTATGAATAGGTACAGTGTAATTAAAAACACTCCTTGAAGATTACTCAGAAAGTTGAACATGAATACACACAGTGAACAATGTAACAGATATATTGATTTTAAGTATCTATTTAAAGAATGCAGGCTCTCTGGCTAAACCATGCCCAAGCCCTTTTTTCATGTTAGCACTGAAAGACTTCAAGAGCAAGTAGAAGCAGATCCAGCCTTTCACTGTTTCAGTTGTGCTTTGTGTGGGCCTGGGCTGTTACAACTAGTAAAACCAGTAAGATTTTTTTTTTACCAAGTTTATTTTGTATCCCGGCCTTCAATGAAATAGACTTCATCCCTATATGTATTTCGTATTGGAAGGCAACACAGCATGTAGTGATTAGTGAAATTCAAAGAAATTATTGCAAGGGTCTTCAGCAGGGCTACACAATCGAATGCCCCCAATACACTGAGGGGACAATTTTAGAGAAAGTCACTTAAACTACCAGAATGATTTTAAATATTAGGAGGAACCCCACATAAACACACAACATACATGAATATACAAAAAGCAAGCAGATAATGTCCCTTTGTGGGATTTGAAAGCAGAGCTCCAGGTAAACTGGAATCTAAGCATGGCTTATTAATGAATACAGAGCTGCATTAATACCTGTCTTTATATTATCCTAAAATTCAACCAGTCATATTATCTTAAAAAACAACCAGTCAGTGCCACTCAACAACCAATTCTGCCCAAAACCTTGTACCTGGATGATGCTCTACATTTGAGGTCTTAGTGATGGTTAGGGATTGACTTTGGGTTTGGGTTAGACATGAGTGTAACGGTCACCACCGTTTACGATACTCCCATTCCATCGCCCACGTCAGCTTATCCAGCAGTCCGACAATCCAGCAGACACGATCCATCCCATTTCCCAGAATAACCGAGACACAAGCTCTAGCTCTGGTTTCAAAATGTATGAATGCTTTTAATGGTATCTTAGCTTTCTTATATACAGTACAAGCATGTTAAAGTTAATCACAGGGACAAAGAAACTCTCCACCCCCAATATCACACAATGGGGGCTTCAGTACACATTCAGATGGGCTAATTACTAATTATCCCACAGACGTCCCATCTCCGCATTAGAGGGGTTAATTACTACAGCTTGACAAGTTCCCCTCACCTGTTACACAAAACATATTCCTTTACTAAACATAATTGACATGCTAATTCCCTACCCCTGAAAGGAGACATCTGACCTTTCAGACTTAGTTAGCATCACACAATGGACAATGGAATGTCTTTCAGGAGTCTACGCAATTAACACCTCAAAAGCATGTGCCCCCCCATTGAATGAAAACACTCCATTTGGAGTCAGACTTTAACAACCTGTAAAATTCCAAGATATCCTGCAAAACATGAATTATCAGTAATGTCCCATCTCATGTAATTTATAATTAATATTTCTCAGTCATCCTATGCCCAAAAGGGGCACAGGATGACCCTAGACCCAAGAGTCAGTAGTGACGCTGGCACAGGAGTACCCCTCATCCTTCAAAAGTCTCTGGGTGTCATGGGTCATTCTGTTACAATGAGTTTGACCCAAACCCAGCCCGTTCGCAGTTTAGCTAATGGGCGAACAAACTAAACACATTTGCCCAGTTCACTTGCCCAAACCCCCAGTTGAGCCCCCAGCAGGGCCTGCACTACCATTAGGAAAACTAGGCAGCCACCTAGGACGCACTGCCACCTAGGGTGCAGCCACCGCCGCTGGTTTCCCTACTCCCTACCAGGTTCCTCACACTTTGCTGGCTTTCCCACACAAGGCACCATTCACAAAGCGGTATGATGTGGTATTTTAGTAGTGAAACCTTGCCTTAATTTAATGGCATCGGCAGTCAGCATCCTTAACAACCAGTAACTGTCGTGGCTGTTAACCACTTCAAAACCAGGCCTATTTCTGCCATTTGTTGTTTACAAGTTAAAATCAGTATTTTCTGCTAGAAAATTACGTAGAACCCGCAAATATCATATATATATATATATATATATATATATATATATATATATATATATATATATTGTAAGATTGGGGTGATCAGACTCCAGCGGTAGATGCGTTTTTTGGTGAAACACCAGTCCAGAACTGAATTTTTAAGGGCCTGGTAGCCCACTTTTATTTAAAAGCACAAAAAGTTCAAAAATACATCAGTAGCCTTCGCAGGGGGTTCTACCATTACTGTATCTTGCATACTCAACAGTTTAGCCTCCTGGCTTTCATTCTTGCCAATCCGGCTGTTTCAGGCCTTTAGCTTAGGCCGTAGGTCTGCTCCTCGGAACAAACAGGGTTTCCTTAAGTTAAGCTCTCTCCTAGCTTACTCCTGATCAGCGCCTTGCCGCTCAATCACCAATGACATCTGCCTCCTGCAGACATGCAGCCTCTGACTCCTCTCAGATCGATGGGAGTCCACCTGACTCCCAGGAACAGACTTCCTGTCTGTTGGGTGGGGCCCTGAGCCATAGTCAGATCAGAACTAAATAGCCAAACACACAGCTGTGCAATTAATGCGCCTTTCTCTCCAAAATATGGCGTAAACCAGCAATCTCTAAGGTTGCACAGAGTCCCACCACCACATAACCTTCCCCCCTGTTTCGAACCAGAGGGAGGACCACATAAACCCGTCATCACAAATGGGAAACCTCTGTGCCAGCCATTGGCTGCGTAGGCCCATTTTTTCCGGGTATGTTTCCACCAGCACTTCACCGTGGCGCCTCTGTGCCAACTATCAGCAGGAAGCGTCCTAATCTGCCCAACCTTTTCTCTAAAGGGGCACTCTACCCACATCTTCTTCTGGGTGTGCTTCCACCAGCATCTCTTGCTGAACCATGGGCTCCCACTAATCTCTCTATCTCTTCTACCTTCTGGCCTCAGGATCCTTCTTTTTTCTCCCACAGACCTACTCTCCTGGGACTGTTGGGGACCCACTTCCATGAAATCTGTCAGGGACTGACCGCTCCCACTACCTGACGCAACATCAACCAACAACATTTGTTTCTCAGGTTCACTAACCCCTGTGTGGTTACCTTTGGCAACCAAACGATCTGAGATCAACACCACATCCTTCTGTTTAACCTCAATAGCAATGTTCCACAAGGGGTTATTCAATTCAACATTGTCATTGGGACCTCTTGTCCCCTTGTTTGCTAGGACAGTGTCTATGGAGGGACCATAAGAAAAAAGGGGATTTGAGCATGTACCCACCCGCTACCTATAATGATATCACATATGTACTTAAATAGTCACTTCCCCCATTGGAGGGGTCACTGCCGTAGCCAATACAATGCATACAAAACGAAAAGGGTGTTGTCCAACAGAGGAATGAAGGAAGTACCGCTGAGGACAACAAAAGAGGGCTACTATGGCATGAACGGACACAAATATTATATAAAAATATAATTTATTGAATAATTAATTGTACAAAATAGACTGTGATATAAAAAGAATATAAATACCAATAAAGCTAATACGCTTAGTAAAGCAACCTACCAATAAGGCCGGTCAATGCCACACTTGAGAACAAAGTTCGTAGAGGTGTAACACAGGTACTGTACCACATGTAAACACAAACAATAGACAAACATAAAAACAACAATAAAGGCGATCCGGACGCCAAATGGAGCGTTTCTGCTGAGGATTCTGGCTAAAACCAGCCAAGTGAATTACCAAGAAATGAGGTTATAATGAATGATCAGCAGAAATGGCCCTGCAAGGGGGAACTAGATGAACCTAATAATGGCTGCACCATATGTGAGTCCTGTCATATAAATGAGGACCCAATGGGGGTCAAGTTGAAGGGAACCGTCCAGTGAGGATGACAGTCCCTATGGGTTTAACAGCCTCTGAGGAAAAAATAGGAATAAACAAAAAAAGGGAGGGGGGGAAAAACCGGTATAGTCCCTTTGTGTTTCCCTATGATTTCCTGTATGTGGAAATAGGAGGAGGGAACTTAGATAGGGCACTGTAGATCGTTCCTAGGATAATGCTTTTATCATCAAAGTATTTACCTTGCTCGAGTACAGGGCATGAATGAGTCCCCTAGTTCCTGTTAGATATGCAAGTGTAAATAGAAAAGGAACGATCTTACCATCTACTTGATGAGTATATGTTCATGGCTGCCCTGTGTAGGAAGGTCCTCCCGTTACTGCATAGTATGTTTGTAACTGCTGCTGGTGGTGTCGGCGATCCTCCAGAGATGTCTGCCGACTTGAGTGCAGGAAAGATCAGCTGTTTGGAAAGCCGCCTGTTGTTTTAAGGTAAGTTGCGGTTTGACTTCTTCCACAAGGGATAGCAGATCTTTGCGGGGAGTACAGGTGCCTCGTAGCTATGTAGCTGTGATGGTTAAACTGGTGGACTCAACCATGTGTGTTGGTCCGTGCGTGCCCGTTCCTCCTCCTATGATTCCTCAAGATTCGAAGGCGCATCGGTTCCCGCGATGCTAGGGGCGTTGCTATGGTGGCGTCCGTCGCCCAATGACGTCAACGCGTTTCGCAACGTGGGTGCGTAGCTTCGTCTGGACAGGAAGGGGAAGGCGTGCGCCGCTCCTTTTATGCTATCAGCGCGCGCCTGTCCCCTATCGGTGATAAAAAGAAAACAAGTCGGAGTGTTTGGAAAATAGACTCATGGTGCTTACTGACATAAACCCTAAATACATTTCCTCCTATATACAAAAAGCAGGTAGGGAAAAGAAACCCTGACATAACATAACACAAGAGACAGAACGTATCTATGGCCTTTTACCTTTGAGACAGTAACACAGTCAAAGCAGTATTGCATATATTTGTGGGATTTGGACAACAGAATATATGCAAACATGCATATCACAGGGCGCATGTGGCGGCAGGTGAGCCCGGATCTCTCCACCTAATAAGATGGGGAGACGAAAATATACGTGCATCCTGTCCCCGATTAAGGCGGCGTTTGAAAGTGGGCAGTATCCTATAGCCGGCAAGGGGTCACTATAAGAGCGTCTACAGTTCAATTATAGTTAAAGGCTTATACTACTATTTGAGATATGTATAGCACATACTGAGGCTCATATTGATCTACACCACCAACGAATTGTGGATAGTATACCGTGTGAAGGTACAAGCCCCAAAGATAAAGAAATAGGGGAAGGCAGAGAATAGAAGGAAATAAAATGAAATAAAAAGAAAAAAAAAAAAAAAAAAAAGGAAAAAGAAGAGGAAGAAAAAGGGGAAGGACATACACGTATGAATGAGGGAGGGAGGGAGGAGAGAGAATAGTATACATATATGGATAAAAGGATAATAGGTGAATATATATGGATGGTGGTAGGGCCACCTGGAAATAAAACAGGGAGCCCAGCATGAAAATGGAGCCCAAAACAATGGTGTATAGCATAATGGCAATGATGCACCGACAGATAAGGGTGTAAAAAATAAAAAATGAACAGCTTTTTTTAAAACACAAAAAATTGTATTTATAAATCAACTTATTGTGTAAAGAACATTAATGGTATGCCAGCTATTTCTCCAAAAAAGGTTGCATAGTGAGCTCCGTGTTCATTCCAAGCGGCGCCAAGGACTTAAGAGTGTAGATCCACCATTTTTCCTTCTGGAGGAGTATTTTGTCAAAATCGCCTCTTCTGGCAGACAAATGAAGAGCATATATGCCCTTGACTTTCATACCATCAGGTTTCCCTTGGTGGTATTGCAAGAAATGTAGTGCCACTGGGCTTTCCTGTTTTGCCTCTCTATCTCTGTCTCTCTCCTTCCTAATCTCTCTCAAGTGTTCCCCTATCCTGACCCTAAGCTGCCTTTTGGTTTTACCTATGTATATTAAATGGCAGGGACAGGTGATCATGTAGATGACCCGTTCGGACGAGCAGTTGATAAGATCTTTAATCACGTATTCTTTAGTACCTGTGGCATCCATAAAGGTGCATGTTCTGTCTACAAATGGACACATTTGGCACCTGGTGCAAGGGAACATGCCCTTGCTGCGGGGGTACTCGGACAGCCATGATTTATTTGGTTGTCTGACGTACTCAGACTGGACCAAGAGATCGCCCAGATTCTTGGATCTTCGGGCTACCATTTTTGGCCCGTCACCTACGATTGAAGCCAGTTTTCTATTGCTAGTAAGTATACCCCAATGGTTCTCCAAGATTTTTCTAACCTGATCCCATTGGGAACCATAGGTGGTGATAACTCTTACTGCATTTGAATCGCCGTTCTTTCTTCTATTCTCTCCAGACGGTCGTCCGAGAAGTAGGCTTGCCCTACTACGTTTAGCTACTTTATTTTTTGCGGTTCTAATCTGAGTATGGGAATAGCCTCTTTCTCGGAATCTGGCATAGAGGTCCTTGCTTTCTTTATGGTACATGGAGGGATCAGAACAGTTACGTTTGATCCTGACAAATTCTCCTGTTGGAATACCATTTTTTTGCCATTGGGGGTGATGGCTGTCAGCCTGAAGAAGGGTATTGGCTGCCGTTTCCTTCCTGAAGGTGCATGTAGAAATCCTGCCATCTTCTATGCCGATTTTGAGATCCAGAAAGGAGATCTGAGACCTGTCAAAAGTATACGTAAGTTTGATGTTACGTTCATTAATGTTAAGCTGCTGAATGAACAGGTGAAGGCTCTCCAGATCTCCCCTCCAGATAACAAACACGTCATCTATGTATCGTAGCCACGTCTGGACGTGGGTACGATACATAGGGGACTCAAATACGTCCTCCTCTTCCCACAGGCCTAAGTGTAGACATGCATATGCAGGAGCCCATGCTGCCCCCATGGAGGTGCCTTTAATCTGTTGGTAAAATGAAGATGCAAATTGAAAGAAATTATGCAAGAGAGCAAACTCCAAAAGATCAAGAAGAAATTCGTTCTGGGGTCCCATAAGTGGGAAATGTTTTTCCAAGAAGAATCTCACTGCATTGATGCCTACTTCATGAGGAATTGAAGTGTAGAGGGACTCTACATCGATTCCAATGAGCCAAGCATCCTCATCCACCCTGATGTCGTTGATTTTAGACAGCACATCTCGGGTATCCTGGACATATGAGTCAAGACTAACCACCATGTCTTTTAATAGGGAGTCCAGGTATCCCCCAATTCTGTCTAGGGGTCCCCTAATCGCTGACACTATCGGCCTTCCCGGAGGTCTCTGGAGTGACTTGTGCAGTTTTGGAATACAATAGAAAGTCGGAATATTATAGTCGACCACTGAGAGGTATTCGAATTCTCGTTTCTGCAATAGTCCTGCATCTACTGCATTATCAAGTTTATTGTTTAGTTCCCCAGAGGCCCGAGGGAAGGGATCGTGTTCCAATTTGCGATACGTGTTGGAGTCACTCAAAAGGCGCTTGACTTCAGACTCGTAGTCTTCATTATTCATAAGGACTACGTTCCCCCCTTTATCGCTTTTTTTGATTGTTATATTTTTAGCTTCTTTTAATTCCTGGAGGGCTTTACGTTCTATTTTAGAGAGGTTGTCTCCCTCATGATTTTGCCAGGACAGCTCACCGAGATCTCTCTGTACTACTTCAAGGAAGATGTTAAGCCAACGATTCTTGTTCAATGGGGGCATTTTAATTGATCGAATATTAAGATTTGCCTGTCGTATGGACGTCTGGCCTATAGGATTGATGTCCTCTGATTCCCCCAATAGGGAAGTGAGGATCTCCAGGGCCTGCTGGTCCTCTAATCCTAGAGGTAAATCTGTCTCGGAAACCTGGTCATCCTGTTGGTACAGGGATCGGAAAAAGACCTTCCTCAGGAAGAGCACCACATCCTTATATACAGTGAATTCCTCCATATCGGAGGTGGGAGAGAAAGACAAACCCCGTTGCAGGAGTTGTGCATGCCTCCGTTCGAGGGGGAAAGATGAAAGGTTAACAACCTTCTTGTCATCCTCAAATGTCATGTTGATTGTTTTAGGGGTTAATGGTTCTGACTCCTTGTACGGTAAGTAGTCTTCCCTCGTTTTTGGGGTTTCCCCCTTTGATTTTGCTCTGTATAGGTTTTCTGTGGTTGTTGATCTCCCTGTGAGGGGACCTGAGGCGTGCTGCCCCCTGCCCCCTCCTTTTCTAAAAAAGTCACAGTGCGCTGTGAACTTTCTACTCCCTGCTCTGATGGGGAACCACCTCCTCTATTACGTGAGTTTGCACCTCGACCTCTTCTTGAGGAACCACTTCTTCCCCTTCGAATAGTCAGGTCAAATACCTGACCGTTTTCGAAATCAAGAAGATCACGTCTATATTTAGACTGTTTAGTTATTTTGAGATTCTTTTGTGCTTTTTCTATCTCTTTCTTTAGGTTTTCATTTTGTCGAGCAAACTCGTCTTCTTCCTTCGAGAGGTCAAGGGTTTTTGCACTTTCCTCTATCAGGGTGCGCAATTCAATCAGTTGGATTTGTTCTTCCTCAACTAATAAGGCCATGACCGCTAGGCCATGGTTGATACATAGATCTTTCCACTTGTTTAGGAATCTTTCGTTGTGGAGATGTTCTGCTGGGACAATCCTATCCCTTAGGCCTCTAGGGACAATTTTATGTTCAATGTAAGTTTCTAAAAAAGAAACGTCCCACTTTCTATTCAAATGCTTAGTTACTAATTTCTTATGCTCCTTGAAACCATTTATGATTTCTTCATCCTTGTTGATCAATTGTGATGCATTTTTATCAAAAGCTTCTCTAATCTCAATATCTATGTCTTCCCCCAGAGTGAAGGCCATTTGATGATATTTAAATGTGTATCCGTGTAATGTAGTGATTGAAGTTATGTTGATATAGTTGTAAATCGGGGTATATGTTTTTAAAAGAGGAAAAGAATAAAGGGGCAGTGACCCCTCCAATGGGGGAAGTGACTATTTAAGTACATATGTGATATCATTATAGGTAGCGGGTGGGTACATGCTCAAATCCCCTTTTTTCTTATATGCAGTTTTTTGGATTTTCTTATGATCCCTCTGAGCGTCCCTACCCCTCTAATTTGACCCTACCGTTACCTACCAACCCCCGGTTTGTTCTTACACAGGTACTGCCCTTTTCCCCCTTTATTCTTTTCCTCTTTTAAAAACATATACCCCGATTTACAACTATATCAACATAACTTCAATCACTACATTACACGGATACACATTTAAATATCATCAAATGGCCTTCACTCTGGGGGAAGACATAGATATTGAGATTAGAGAAGCTTTTGATAAAAATGCATCACAATTGATCAACAAGGATGAAGAAATCATAAATGGTTTCAAGGAGCATAAGAAATTAGTAACTAAGCATTTGAATAGAAAGTGGGACGTTTCTTTTTTAGAAACTTACATTGAACATAAAATTGTCCCTAGAGGCCTAAGGGATAGGATTGTCCCAGCAGAACATCTCCACAACGAAAGATTCCTAAACAAGTGGAAAGATCTATGTATCAACCATGGCCTAGCGGTCAGGGCCTTAATAGTTGAGGAAGAACAAATCCAACTGATTGAATTGCGCACCCTGATAGAGGAAAGTGCAAAAACCCTTGACCTCTCGAAGGAAGAAGACGAGTTTGCTCGACAAAATGAAAACCTAAAGAAAGAGATAGAAAAAGCACAAAAGAATCTCAAAATAACTAAACAGTCTAAATATAGACGTGATCTTCTTGATTTTGAAAACGGTCAGGTATTTGACCTGACTATTCGAAGGGGAAGAAGTGGTTCCTCAAGAAGAGGTCGAGGTGCAAACTCACGTAATAGAGGAGGTGGTTCCCCATCAGAGCAGGGAGTAGAAAGTTCACAGCGCACTGTGACTTTTTTAGAAAAGGAGGGGGCAGGGGGCAGCACGCCTCAGGTCCCCTCACAGGGAGATCAACAACCACAGAAAACCTATACAGAGCAAAATCAAAGGGGGAAACCCCAAAAACGAGGGAAGACTACTTACCGTACGAGGAGTCAGAACCATTAACCCCTAAAACAATCAACATGACATTTGAGGATGACAAGAAGGTTGTTAACCTTTCATCTTTCCCCCTCGAACGGAGGCATGCACAACTCCTGCAACAGGGTTTGTCTTTCTCTCCCACCTCCGATATGGAGGAATTCACTGTATATAAGGATGTGGTGCTCTTCCTGAGGAAGGTCTTTTTCCGATCCCTGTACCAACAGGATGACCAGGTTTCCGAGACAGATTTACCTCTAGGATTAGAGGACCAGCAGGCCCTGGAGATCCTCACTTCCCTATTGGGGGAATCAGAGGACATCAATCCTATAGGCCAGACGTCCATACGACAGGCAAATCTTAATATTCGATCAATTAAAATGCCCCCATTGAACAAGAATCGTTGGCTTAACATCTTCCTTGAAGTAGTACAGAGAGATCTCGGTTAGCTGTCCTGGCAAAATCATGAGGGAGACAACCTCTCTAAAATAGAACGTAAAGCCCTCCAGGAATTAAAAGAAACTAAAAATATAACAATCAAAAAAAGCGATAAAGGGGGGAACGTAGTCCTTATGAATAATGAAGACTACGAGTCTGAAGTCAAGAGCCTTTTGAGTGACTCCAACACGTATCGCAAATTGGAACACGATCCCTTCCCTCGGGCCTCTGGGGAACTAAACAATAAACTTGATAATGCAGTAGATGCAGGACTATTGCAGAAACGAGAATTCGAATACCTCTCAGTGGTCGACTATAATATTCCGACTTTCTATTGTATTCCAAAACTGCACAAGTCACTCCAGAGACCTCCGGGAAGGCCGATAGTGTCAGCGATTAGGGGACCCCTAGACAGAATTGGGGGATACCTGGACTCCCTATTAAAAGACATGGTGGTTAGTCTTGACTCATATGTCCAGGATACCCGAGATGTGCTGTCTAAAATCAACGACATCAGGGTGGATGAGGATGCTTGGCTCATTGGAATCGATGTAGAGTCCCTCTACACTTCAATTCCTCATGAAGTAGGCATCAATGCAGTGAGATTCTTCTTGGAAAAACATTTCCCACTTATGGGACCCCAGAACGAATTTCTTCTTGATCTTTTGGAGTTTGCTCTCTTGCATAATTTCTTTCAATTTGCATCTTCATTTTACCAACAGATTAAAGGCACCTCCATGGGGGCAGCATGGGCTCCTGCATATGCATGTCTACACTTAGGCCTGTGGGAAGAGGAGGACGTATTTGAGTCCCCTATGTATCGTACCCACGTCCAGACGTGGCTACGATACATAGATGACGTGTTTGTTATCTGGAGGGGAGATCTGGAGAGCCTTCACCTGTTCATTCAGCAGCTTAACATTAATGAACGTAACATCAAACTTACGTATACTTTTGACAGGTCTCAGATCTCCTTTCTGGATCTCAAAATCGGCATAGAAGATGGCAGGATTTCTACATGCACCTTCAGGAAGGAAACGGCAGCCAATACCCTTCTTCAGGCTGACAGCCATCACCCCCAATGGCAAAAAAATGGTATTCCAACAGGAGAATTTGTCAGGATCAAGCGTAACTGTTCTGATCCCTCCATGTACCATAAAGAAAGCAAGGACCTCTATGCCAGATTCCGAGAAAGAGGCTATTCCCATACTCAGATTAGAACCGCAAAAAAGAAAGTAGCTAAACGTAGTAGGGCAAGCCTACTTCTCGGACGACCGTCTGGAGAGAATAGAAGAAAGAACGGCGATTCAAATGCAGTAAGAGTTATCACCACCTATGGTTCCCAATGGGATCAGGTTAGAAAAATCTTGGAGAACCATTGGGGTATACTTACTAGCAATAGAAAACTGGCTTCAATCGTAGGTGACGGGCCAAAAATGGTAGCCCGAAGATCCAAGAATCTGGGCGATCTCTTGGTCCAGTCTGAGTACGTCAGACAACCAAATAAATCATGGCTGTCCGAGTACCCCCGCAGCAAGGGCATGTTCCCTTGCACCAGGTGCCAAATGTGTCCATTTGTAGACAGAACATGCACCTTTATGGATGCCACAGGTACTAAAGAATACGTGATTAAAGATCTTATCAACTGCTCGTCCGAACGGGTCATCTACGTGATCACCTGTCCCTGCCATTTAATATACATAGGTAAAACCAAAAGGCAGCTTAGGGTCAGGATAGGGGAACACTTGAGAGAGATTAGGAAGGAGAGAGACAGAGATAGAGAGGCAAAACAGGAAAGCCCAGTGGCACTACATTTCTTGCAATACCACCAAGGGAAACCTGATGGTATGAAAGTCAAGGGCATATATGCTCTTCATTTGTCTGCCAGAAGAGGCGATTTTGACAAAATACTCCTCCAGAAGGAAAAATGGTGGATCTACACTCTTAAGTCCTTGGCGCCGCTTGGAATGAACACGGAGCTCACTATGCAACCTTTTTTGGAGAAATAGCTGGCATACCATTAATGTTCTTTACACAATAAGTTGATTTATATATACAATTTTTTGTGTTTTAAAAAAAGCTGTTCATTTTTTATTTTTTACACCCTTATCTGTCGGTGCATCATTGCCATTATGCTATACACCATTGTTTTGGGCTCCATTTTCATGCTGGGCTCCCTGTTTTATTTCCAGGTGGCCCTACCACCATCCATATATATTCACCTATTATCCTTTTATCCATATATGTATACTATTCTCTCTCCTCCCTCCCTCCCTCATTCATACGTGTATGTCCTTCCCCTTTTTCTTCCTCTTCTTTTTCCTTTTTTTTTTTTCTTTTTCTTTTTATTTCATTTTATTTCCTTCTATTCTCTGCCTTCCCCTATTTCTTTATCTTTGGGGCTTGTACCTTCACACGGTATACTATCCACAATTCGTTGGTGGTGTAGATCAATATGAGCCTCAGTATACATATCTCAAATAGTAGTATAAGCCTTTAACTATAATTGAACTGTAGACGCTCTTATAGTGACCCCTTGCCGGCTATAGGATACTGCCCACTTTCAAACGCCGCCTTAATCGGGGACAGGATGCACGTATATTTTCGTCTCCCCATCTTATTAGGTGGAGAGATCCGGGCTCACCAGCCGCCACATGCGCCCTGTGATATGCATGTTTGCATATATTCTGTTGTCCAAATCCCACAAATATATGCAATACTGCTTTGACTGTGTTACTGTCTCAAAGGTAAAAGGCCATAGATACGTTCTGTCTCTTGTGTTATGTTATGTCAGGGTTTCTTTTCCCTACCTGCTTTTTGTATATAGGAGGAAATGTATTTAGGGTTTATGTCAGTAAGCACCATGAGTCTATTTTCCAAACACTCCGACTTGTTTTCTTTTTATCACCGATAGGGGACAGGCGCGCGCTGATAGCATAAAAGGAGCGGCGCACGCCTTCCCCTTCCTGTCCAGACGAAGCTACGCACCCACGTTGCGAAACGCGTTGACGTCATTGGGCGACGGACGCCACCATAGCAACGCCCCTAGCATCGCGGGAACCGATGCGCCTTCGAATCTTGAGGAATCATAGGAGGAGGAACGGGCACGCACGGACCAACACACATGGTTGAGTCCACCAGTTTAACCATCACAGCTACATAGCTACGAGGCACCTGTACTCCCCGCAAAGATCTGCTATCCCTTGTGGAAGAAGTCAAACCGCAACTTACCTTAAAACAACAGGCGGCTTTCCAAACAGCTGATCTTTCCTGCACTCAAGTCGGCAGACATCTCTGGAGGATCGCCGACACCACCAGCAGCAGTTACAAACATACTATGCAGTAACGGGAGGACCTTCCTACACAGGGCAGCCATGAACATATACTCATCAAGTAGATGGTAAGATCGTTCCTTTTCTATTTACACTTGCATATCTAACAGGAACTAGGGGACTCATTCATGCCCTGTACTCGAGCAAGGTAAATACTTTGATGATAAAAGCATTATCCTAGGAACGATCTACAGTGCCCTATCTAAGTTCCCTCCTCCTATTTCCACATACAGGAAATCATAGGGAAACACAAAGGGACTATACCGGTTTTTCCCCCCCTCCCTTTTTTTGTTTATTCCTATTTTTTACTCAGAGGCTGTTAAACCCATAGGGACTGTCATCCTCACTGGACGGTTCCCTTCAACTTGACCCCCATTGGGTCCTCATTTATATGACAGGACTCACATATGGTGCAGCCATTATTAGGTTCATCTAGTTCCCCCTTGCAGGGCCATTTCTGCTGATCATTCATTATAACCTCATTTCTTGGTAATTCACTTGGCTGGTTTTAGCCAGAATCCTCAGCAGAAACGCTCCATTTGGCGTCCGTATCGCCTTTATTGTTGTTTTTATGTTTGTCTATTGTTTGTGTTTACATGTGGTACCTGTGTTACACCTCTACGAACTTTGTTCTCAAGTGTGGCATTGACCGGCCTTATTGGTAGGTTGCTTTACTAAGCGTATTAGCTTTATTGGTATTTATATTCTTTTTATATCACAGTCTATTTTGTACAATTAATTATTCAATAAATTATATTTTTATATAATATTTGTGTCCGTTCATGCCATAGTAGCCCTCTTTTGTTGTCCTCAGCGGTACTTCCTTCATTCCTCTGTTGGACAACACCCTTTTCGTTTTGTATCTATGGAGGGACCACCTGCAGGCAAGCAGTTACTCCCTATGGGACAGTCCCACAGTTTCACATCGCCCCCTGTTGTCCAACACTCCAATAGCGACTGTCTTACCAATGCACATTTTCCGCCACATTTTCCCACACCAATCTCTTTAACCATTTCTGTGTCTATTGGTCCTTCAACCAATACCTCTGAGCTGTCCGACAGTGCTCTATAGTGCTTCTCATACACTTTTTCACTACAGTTAACATTACTGTTGTTATTTCCTGTCAAAGTGTCTCCGGATACCTCAAACTGCACCTCTCTGCGAGTGATGGACCAAATTCCCACTACTGCTATGTCCATTCCGAGCCCTTCCTTTACATGAGGTCTAGCGGGTGAGACAGTACGTGCCCAATGTACCAACCACTGCTCAGCCACACCTCAGACCGCACCAGCAGGAATACACCCCATCATACAAGCATATGGAGAGACTTCCACTATGTCTATTAATTCTGATTCCTCTAGCAATTCCCCTGAGCGCCTTCTGCACATAACTGCCGCTGGAAGCACTCTCAAAGAGAACTGTGAGACAACTTTCCACATAAGTAAACAACAGTGCAGCAACCAATTTTTATCAACATTGCTTAACATTGCCTGTACCACCTGTGTCCACCGATTGGTACTATGCATGACCATGTCACCCCTCTGCTGTGAATAAATGCAGGTGTACATTGGAAACATTTTCACAAATTCCAACAACATCTCAGTTATTTCTAGACATGCCGTATCTAAACACAAAACTCTAGGAACTTTTCCTTTACTAACGATGTGGAGGGGCTCATTTGCTAAGGCATGAGAGGCTGAGACACTTAAGGACCGCCTAACGCCGATATACATCGGCAGAATGGCAGGGCTGGGCACAATCACGTAAGGGTACGTCCCCTTTAAGTGCCCAGCCGTGGGTCGCGCGCCCCCGCGACCCGGTCCGAAGCTCCGTGACCGCGGCCGCAGGACCCGCGGACCTGATCGCCGCCGGTGTCCCGCGATCGGTCACAGGAGCTGACGAACGTGGAGAGGTGTGTGTAAACACACCTTCCCCGTCCTTCACAGTGGCAGTGTCACTGATCGTCTGTTCCCTGATATAGGGAAAGACGATCAATGATGTCACAAGTCCAGCCCCGCCCCCCTACAGTTAGAAACATATATGAGGTCACACTTAACCCCTACAGCGCCCCCTAGTGGTTAACTCCTAAACTGCAATTGTAATTCTTACAGTAATCAATGCATTTTTATAGCACTTTTTGCTGTGAAAATGACAATGGTCCCAAAAATGTGTCAAAATTGTCTGATGTGTCTGCCATAATGTCGCAGTCACAAAAAAAATCGCTGATCGCCGCCATTAGTAGTAAAAAAAAAATATTAATAAAAATGCCATAAAACTATCCCCTATTTTGTAAACGCTATAAATTTTGCGCAAACCAATCATTAAACTCTTATTGTGATTTTTTTTAACCAAAAATAGGTAGAAGAATACGGATCGGCCTAAACTGAGGAAAAAAAATATATTTATATCTTTTTTTGGGGATATTTATTATAGCAAAAAGTAAAAATGATTGCATTTTTTTTTTAAATGTCGCCCCATTTTTGTTTATAGCGCAAAAAATAAAAACCGCAGAGGTGATCAAATACCACCAAAAGAAAGCTCTATTTGTGGGAAAAAAAGGACGCCAATTTTGTTTGGGAGCCACGTCGCAAGGTCCTTTAGCTGCATATTAGTCCGGGTCTTAAGTGGTTAAAGAGACCTCTACCTCAGAGACAACTGACAAAACTTGCGGCTCCTCCTGAGCACTGCAAATCGCATGTGTCACACTCATCCTCTCACTTTCAGCAACACTGAGCCATTCCAAATCGCTATCCATTACCCCATCAACCTGACGCTCAGCATTCCTCATCTCTTTTGCTGTGGACAAAACCTCTGCTATGTATGCACCCTTTTAAGATCCTTCCAACTAGAGAAGGTCCACTTCTGCAAAAGCCAACGCAAGTGTGTCTACTGGTGCTGCAGCCTCTCCATTTAGCATCACAGAAATTGTGTCCACTCCACTGTTACCCACTGAGCCATCTTTCAACAAAGCCAACAAACTTTTTGCCAATCTGTCCCAGTCTACTTTTTCTGTGCTCCCATCAGAGGTACTATCCAGTATGGCTCCAACTGCCAAAGGAGACACAGGACAGAGTGGCTCTACAGCAGACACATTTTTAAACACAGCAGGCTGCAATAACATAACTTAACCACTTTGCTCAGGTGGCGCTTCATTAAACTCATGAGGACTTTTTCTACGAGTAGTGACAGACCACAGTAACCCATTATCACTACAAGTAATTTCAAACATTTGAGTTTTACCATTTTTCTCATCACCAAGGTCAAGTACCCTCTTATCCATCAGAGTGGCACCACAGTTGTCCCAGGCAACCTCTGGCTCCAACACACAGAGCTCCCTGGAGGTTTCTAAGGACACCTCTGCAGCCTTATATACTGTTGCTAAGGGGAATCGCATATCCTGCTTAGCTATCACCCCTACCTCATTACTAGTGAACGGCGGGGTTCCCCTTAATCTTAATATCCATACCAGAACTTTTTCCAATTATTCGGGTTCGGGTCCGGGTTCGGGAAAAACCCAAAGTCCGTACCGAACCCGAACTTTACAGTTCGGGTTCGCTCAACCCTAATAGTGACACAACTGCAGGCTCATTTCGAGCCCAGCTGGGTGGATCCATAGACACACACAGAGAGGCTTGACTCCACACCACACTTGAGAGCAGCAGGAGCCAATGGCTCCCTCTGCTGCCTCTGTGTCCTGTGGGGAGAGAATCACAGACTGGCACTACTGCAGACAGACAAAATGCTGGCTCAAGATATGACAGAAGTAAGTATACAGGGAGGTGGTGGGGAGATACAACTTACTGAGACATTTTTTAACCTAATGCAGGGAATGCATTAAGGTAACAATGTCTTGACTGTAACCAATTCCCTACTGCACGCTGTCATATGACGTCATTGACTTTTAGGGGTGATATCTGAATGATGCCGTCAGCTACAGGCATCATTCAGATATCATTATTTTTAGGCGGCGATTCTGTGCACGATAAAAACAATCATATCGGCAGTCCCGCCGCTTGATCATTCTTATAGGCGACGGGAGGGAATGTCCCCCTTCCCTTCTCCCGTGCCATCGGGGACCTGGAGAAAGAATCGGTCGCTGCCGGATGACGTCCATAGAAATTTCCGGTTTCCCAGTAATCTCTATGACTGTCGGAGGCCCAGGCGCGATGTTATGACGTTATGCCTGGGCCCTGGATGTAAACAAAGCCGCGATGGCAGCTGTCAGCATGAGATTGGGGAATTTTTTTTCCGATTTCATGCTTTCCAGCTTGGAGGAGAGATGTGGGGTCTTATTGACCCTGCATCTCTCCACAAAGAGAACCCGTCACGATAGATTCCTATGTATACAATCCTTGTAATAGGAATAAAAGTGATCAAAAATGTTTTAATGTAAAAGATAGTGTAAAATAAAAATAATAATAATAAAAAAAAATCTAAACGCCCCTGTCCCCGGTAGCTCGCAACAATTCTAGCACTAGAACTCCTCTGTAAATCTAAACTGGTAACCTGTAAAAAAAATTGGCCCGGTATGGAAGTGGTTAAGAACCACTTTAACTTTAACCAGTAGGGGAAGGAGCACTGCACTGACTACGTCCTAAATTCTAGATCACATTGTAGTGCTCATGTGCATGCTAGATAAACGTGGGAAGTAGTTGAAGGGCAACATTTAAAAATACATGATTTGTTTAAATAACATGCACGGGGAATGCCTTAAACCTGTACCAGTACAATTTACTCTTTTAAAAGTGACATTAAAAAAAACTACCGCTGCTAGATGACAGCTCTCCAGCCTGTTTTTGTTTGTACAAAAAGCAGCTGGGAATCCCAGGTGACATCATTTACCAAATATGACTCCTTTTTGCATCAATATGGGAACCAAGAGCCTTGCAATGGAGGGAGAGGAGGCTCGGCCATCCTCCCTTGCAGGGTACCCTCATGCTGTGGCCTAGTATGGTTCAAGAGGGATGTGCAGGCTTATTGACCCCCGCCCCCTCTCCTGTCCAACCAGGCTGCATGTCTGGATTAGGGTCTGGTAAGACTCTATTGGTAGGGTCTCCACACTTGTGTTCCCAGTCCTCACATGCTGGTTAATATTTTTTATGTGGATTTGATGTGATAGCATTTGAACCTGTATTATCAAAAAATATTGTTTTTAAATATTTACTATTACTATTGTTCCTCACGTTGTCATGAAATGATTCTTTTACAGTTGAACAGAATTCTGTCTGGCAGGGCAAGGACCTGAATTTTCGCTGCTGCGGGTAAGTGACCCATGGCTTGTCCTTTCCTAAGCCAGTGACTGGGCAGTGAGGAAGAGTTTCCAAACCATAGCATTAAAACACATAGGGGGAGATTTACTAAAACTGGTGCACACAGAGTCTGGTGTAGCTCTGCATAGTAACCAATCAGGTTCCAGCTTCAGCTTGTTCAATCAAGCTCTGACAATAAAAGCTGGAAGCTGATTGGTTACTATGCACAGCTGCACCAGTTTTAGTAAATCTACCCCATTTAGTCAGACCATACTGCAGCAGAACATATCGTATTGCTTTAATTCCCCTTTGGAGGTCATTCTAACCAGTACTAGTACAAAACGTGTGGCTGGCTCCCATAGGATGAATTACCCAACAGTTTCTTAGTTTTGGAAGTAAAATACCTACAAGCTTCCCCATCATGCAAAGCACAAATGACTGTCCTACCAAGTTTTGAGGCCAAGCAAAGTTGGCACCCTCTACCTTCTGGATATTTTCCATCTGATAGTAAACCCAACAGGGAAACATAAAAATCTCTTTAACCTCCCTGGTGGTATTCACGAGTCTGGCTCAGGGTGGAATTCCAGTACCATTAGCGGTAACCCCAAGCCAGACTCGGGATCGCATCGCAGTATCCAGACAGGGAGTTACTTACCTTGTCCCCTGGATCCTGCAATGTCTCCCCACTGTGTGAACGAGCTGTGTCCTCCTCGCTCGATTCACACAGTGCCCGAGTGCCGCCGAGCTCCGTTCCCTGCGACGTTACGACGCACGAGGGCGGACATCGGTGCCAAATAAAAAATAAATAAAAACACAGTACACATACAGTATACTGTAATCTTACAGATTACAGTACTGTATAAAATAATTACACACCCCCTTTTGTCCCTAGTGGTCTGTCCAGTGTCCTGGATGCATTTTTATATTATAAATACAGTTTTTCCTGCCTGCAAACTGGAGATTGTCCATTGCGACAATTCTGCAACTGAGCAAATTTCAGTGTTTTTAAATTGATTACATTATTGAATCATTTTTATTATTATTATATTATTATTTGTTATAATTATTTAAAGTTATTTATTATATTATAATTTATGATTTTGTGTTTCAAACTTTATCATACCTGGGATGTCTACTAGACTCTTGTTTGGACAGATTTAAGTGAGTTGTTCCTAAAAATTACAGGCCTACAATATAAAACACCAAATTTCCATGCAAAATAATTGTACCGCTTTCAGCACCAAAAATCGGACATAATCATACCGCCAGGGAGGTTAAGAAGGATCAAGTAAGACAAATAAAATCAAATGTTGCAGGGGAAATGGTACTTAGCCTAAGAGCTGTTTGTTATGCTGCGTACACACGATGGACCGTTTTCATCAGACCAAACTGATCGTGTGTGGGCCCCATCAGTTATTTATCCATAGGTTAAAAAAATAGGAACTTGTTTTAAAATTATCTGATAGATAAAAAACCTATAGAAAAAAAACGATCGTCTGTGGGTACGTCCACTGGTTAAAAATCCACGCATGCTCAGAATCAAGTCGACGCATGCTTGGAAGCATTAAACTTCATTTTTTTTCAGCACGTCGTTGTGTTTTACATCACGGCGTTTTTTGCGTTTTTCGTTTTTTTAACTGATGGTGTGTAGGCACGACTGAAGCCTCGTACACACGTCCGAGGAAGACGACGGGCGAAATACATCGTTTTGCTCGTCGAGTTCCTTGTGAAGCCGCCGAGGGTCTCGGCGAGCCAAATTTTCCCATTGCCGTCGAGGAAAAAGAAGACATGCTTTCTTTTTGGCCCGACGAGATCCTCTGCGGTTTCCTTGTTGAAAAGTGTACACACGACCGGTTTCCTCGGCAAAAAAAAAAACCCAGCAAGCTTCTTGCTGGTTTTTGCTGAGAAACTTGGCCATGTGTACGAGGCCTGATCATCAGTCAGCTTCATCGGATAACTGATGGAAAAATCCATCAGACCGTTTTCATCAGACTAACCTATCGTGTGTACAGGGCATAAGACTTTCATATTGCTCCACCGTCCCCCCTACATGAGACATAAGAAGACTTTAAATGGTCCATGGTGGTGTGTGTTTAAAACTGACCAATGAATCAAAAATGGATTTAGCCTTTAAATTCCAGATTGGGGATTTGAAGCAAAAAACCTAGTTTGCTGACTCAGCAAAAAAAAAATGCTCTGTAGCAAATCATCTTCATGGTGCTCAGATGAGATGTTGCTCACATTTTTAGAGTTTTTCTACACACTGTTAGCTGTTTGCCTACTCCACTTGCTGATTCATCAAAAACCTTTTTCATTCGTAATATCCTACCGACCAATCCCGAACTCCATGTCAAGCAGTTCAATATCCTTGAACATTTTAATAGCATTGCTGTTATGGCAAACTTAAATTAAACTTCATCCATAGTATCAGATGACATCCACAAATTCATTAGGAATTCCTTTAAAATAACTCATCCGTAACAAGAACAAGTCGTTGGCCATTTTTGTGAATCAGCTTAATAGCTAGAGCCATAAAAAAAAAGTGAAAATCACTAAGAGCTAATTTTTTTCTTCAACAGTACCATAGTGCGGAGAGACATCCAGTGAGGTTTGCTAAGAGAGAAAAGCCTATTTCTGAAATCCTTGATAATCAATTTCTGTTTTATCCACCATGGGCGAGATTTGCTGTGTTCTTGAAACGCTCTTAATTTCCACCTTAAAGTTCCACACCTTTTGCCTGTGGGGACTTCTGTATTATTGTCAGTTTCAAGAGTTAAATATTCCAGGAGGAATTTGTTACGACGTGGTTACACAGAAAGCCCCCGAAAACTCGTGCACCAATATTGTTCTCAAATTGGCAGCAAGCGAACAAGGGACATGAAGGATGCTTCAGTACAATAACCTATTCCTCCTCTCCTGGGAGCCACTTGGCCAGCTTTCATCCTCATAATTATAATAAATTTGACATTTCATAGATAATATTGATTTCTGTATTTTAGCATTTCACCATAGGTGACAGTCTAGCGTCAAGAATGAAATTTCTATTGATCTCTTGCGCATTAATCTCTCATGTGTATGTGATCATTTTTATAAGACCTTTTACTGCACATAAATCAATATTTCATATTTCCAGCTATGCCGGAGGAGATGTCATATTTGTAAACTGTGAATTGACACCTGCAATTCCTTCCTGTTCAGCTTCAACTGTTCAGTTGCAGTCGATTCAGGGTTGGGAAAGGATCAAGCGCCAGAAAACAAGGTAGATGGAATGCAGGGATGTAGAAAACAGTAATTAGCTTAATGAACAAATAAAAATATATATATATATATATTTTTTTTGCATGAAAAAACAAGGTATTGTCTTATGCATGCTATTTTTTTCGAGATGCTAAATTATTTATATTTTTCTATTATATATATAATATATATATTATTTAATCCAAAGAGGTTTTTTTTTTAGATGCTAAATTATTTATATTTTTGTATTTTTTATATATATATATATATATATACAGGGAGTGCAGAATTATTAGGCAAGTTGTATTTTTGAGGATTAATTTTATTATTGAACAACAACCATGTTCTCAATGAACCCAAAAAACTCATTAATATCAAAGCTGAATATTTTTGGAAGTAGTTTTTAGTTTTTTTTTAGTTTTAGCTATTTTAGGGGGATATCTGTGTGTGCAGGTGACTATTACTGTGCATAATTATTCGGCAACTTAACAAAAAAAAAATATATACCCATTTCAATTATTTATTTTTACCAGTGAAACCAATATAACATCTCAACATTCACAAATATACATTTCTGACATTCAAAAACAAAACAAAAACAAATCAGTGACCAATATAGCCACCTTTCTTTGCAAGGACACTCAAAAGCCTGCCATCCATGGATTCTGTCAGTGTTTTGATCTGTTCACCATCAACATTGCGTGCAGCAGCAACCACAGCCTCCCAGACACTGTTCAGAGAGGTGTACTGTTTTCCCTCCTTGTAAATCTCACATTTGATGATGGACCACAGGTTCTCAATGGGGTTCAGATCAGGTGAACAAGGAGGCCATGTCATTAGTTTTTCTTCTTTTATACCCTTTCTTGCCAGCCACGCTGTGGAGTACTTGGACGCGTGTGATGGAGCATTGTCCTGCATGAAAATCATGTTTTTCTTGAAGGATGCAGACTTCTTCCTGTACCACTGCTTGAAGAAGGTGTCTTCCAGAAACTGGCAGTAGGACTGGGAGTTGAGCTTGACTCCATCCTCAACCCGAAAAGGCCCCACAAGCTCATCTTTGATGATACCAGCCCAAACCAGTACTCCACCTCCACGTTGCTGGCATCTGAGTCGGACTGGAGCTCTCTGCCCTTTACCAATCCAGCCACGGGCCCATCCATCTGGCCCATCAAGACTCACTCGCATTTCATCAGTCCATAAAACCTTAGAAAAATCAGTCTTGAGATATTTCTTGGCCCAGTCTTGACGTTTCAGCTTGTGTGTCTTGTTCAGTGGTGGTCGTCTTTCAGCCTTTCTTACCTTGGCCATGTCTCTGAGTATTGCACACCTTGTGCTTTTGGGCACTCCAGTGATGTTGCAGCTCTGAAATATGGCCAAACTGGTGGCAAGTGGCATCTTGGCAGCTGCACGCTTGACTTTTCTCAGTTCATGGGCAGTTATTTTGCGCCTTGGTTTTTCCACACGCTTCTTGCGACCCTGTTGACTATTTTGAATGAAACGCTTGATTGTTCGATGATCACGCTTCAGAAGCTTTGCAATTTTAAGAGTGCTGCATCCCTCTGCAAGATATCTCACTATTTTTGACTTTTCTGGGCCTGTCAAGTCCTTCTTTTGACCCATTTTGCCAAAGGAAAGGAAGTTGCCTAATAATTATGCACACCTGATATAGGGTGTTGATGTCATTAGACCACACACCTTCTCATTACAGAGATGCACATCACCTAATATGCTTAATTGGTAGTAGGCTTTCAAGCCTATACAGCTTGGAGTAAGACAACATGCATAAAGAGGATGATGTGGTCAAAATACTAATTTGCCTAATAATTCTGCACTCCCTGTATATATATATATATATATATATATATATATATATAAAATTTGTTTTCTTTTGTATTTTATATGTATATATATATATATATATATATATATATATATACATACATACATATATAAATTAAGTATTATTTAATCCAAATTGTTTATGTAAAATTAAAAAATTTGCTTACACTGCAAACATAATTAATCTGTGCTTGTCTTTTTTTAGGAATTTGTATTTGTATAATTATTTCCTCTGTATATTTATATGCAAAGATCTATTTATGTTTTGTAACAGAATAAATTCATGTAAAAATATACACCCCGGAAAAGGTACAGATAGAAATATTATGAATACTGTATTTTGTATAAATTATGCCTCAACTTTGAAAAATATGTTTTCTTTCCTAATAAGGCTTATTGTAAATAAAAATCACTGACTGCAGCCCTGGGAATTCTTTTAATTATTTTCTCCCTTTTTGTTTCCAACTAATTAAATTGTGAGTACCCATGACCAATTCCTGGCACTAGACTCTTCTGTTAACTATGCTTTGTTTTTTATCTGCTAATTGTCTGTTAAACCCACACTGAACTTACAGAAGTGTTAGCCATTTATTTCGTTGCTAAATTTAATTGAATGGAAGAAAAAAAAGGCAATGGGCTACATAAATTTTCACAATCTTAAGAAGATAAAAAAAAAGGACATTGTCCAAAATATAAGACAACATGACACAATTTCACATTGTAATATTCATAATCAGTTCCAATTAAATGGTAATTTCATTTTTACAAAACACTGTAATGTATGCCTGTACATTTTTTTTTCATATTTTGCTTTTAATATTACAATAAAATAAAGGGGGAAGTAGAAATGATATTGTTCATGTTGGAAAATTATACGTAATGGTATTTATTATGATAATTATTGTTTTTATTATTAATCACAGATTTTTCTAGATATATTTTGCACAGTTGCTTTATATAAAATGTATAAAGTGAGCTAGAAAAAAATCTCTGGAAAAAAAAAAAATATATATATATGTTGTGGTATTTTTTCCCAATCCCACAGGCGCTACTGCTGTGCTATTATTTTAGATTACATGTCTTTTCCTCGAAAGAAAAGTGTGTTTCTTGCTTATTTCAAAGGCCAACCCCTCTCGTCGCTTCTGAAACATGTTCATTCTGGAAGAGGTGTCAGCGCATGACTGTTTGAACACAGTGACAGACACATTATCAAAGTGTAACTGACTACTGAGAGACTGACTACATTTAGACAGCTGTGTGAAATGTTAACTCAATTGACACTGACTGTATTAAACAAAAAAAAAATGTCAACACCATAGGAAGGTACTTCAATAAGCACACGAGATGCCCGCAAGGCTTACAAATTCTTTCTTTTTCTATCTCAACATGCTGAAAGCGTTCCTGTCAGCTGTACCCAGAAGAAGGGCCGGTAGCCATTTTGAAGACTCATCTGATCTTCGGATTATAAATTCACCAGAAATTCTAAACACCATTATTATACTCGGCCAGTTGACTGTTTTTTTCTTTCATTTTACGTGTCTACTATGAGAAAATGAAGGGAATCATCTCATGGGTTGCTGCAGATAAAACAGATCATCAGTTATTACATTATAATTATGCCCCAAATGTTGAGAATGTTTTTGTGGTCTGTTATTGTTTCTTTTTTATATTTGTCTGGTTTATTTGTTCTGCTTATTACTCCCTATGTAAGTACATAATCACTTGTTGATGATATGATACTTAAAGTTATTTATATGCATTATATTTAAAACAGTTGTAACCCTAAAAAAAAACTTTCAAAGCAAAGGGCCAGTTTACTTTAAGGGGGGGCACTGTGGCCAGTGAGAGTAGAAAATGCCCTGGCATCAGTGGGAATAAAAAAAATTACATCATTGGTGTCAGTTGGAGGAATAGTGCCCCATCATTAGTAACAGTGGGAGGAATAGTGCCCTATTATTGGTATCAGTGGGAGGAATAGTGACCCATCATTGGTATCAGTGGGAGGAATAGTGACCCATCATTGGTATCAGTGGGAGGAATAGTGACCCATCATTGGTATCAGTGGGAAGAACCATGCCCCATCATTGGTATAAGTGGGAGAAATAGTGACCCATCATTGGTATCAGTGGGAGGAATAATGCCCCATCATTGATAACAGTGGGAGGAACAGTGTCCTATAATTGGTATCAGTGGGAGGAAAAGTGTCCCTTCATTGGTGTCAGTGGGAGGAATAGTGCCCCATCATTGATAACAGTGGGAGGAATAGTGACCTATCATTGATGTCAGTGGGTGGAATAGTGCCCCATCATTGGTATCAGTGGGAGGAATAGTGCCCCATCATTGGTGTCAGTGGGAGGAATAGTACCCCATCATTGATAACAGTGGGAGGAATAGTGACCAACCTTTTAGTGTCAGTGGGCGGAATAATGCCCCATCATTGATATCAGTGGGAGGAATAGTGCTCCATCATTAGTGTCAGTGGGAGGAATAGTGCCCCATCATTGTATTAGTGGGAGGAATAGTGCCCCATAATTGATAACAGTGGGAGGAATAGTGCTTCATCATTGATAACCGTGGGAGGCATAGTGTCCCTTCATTTGTGTCAGTGGGAGGAATAATGCCCCTCATTGATAACAGTGGGAGGAATAGTGCCCCATTATTGGTCTCAGTGGAAGAGATAGTGACTTGTATCAGTGGAAGGATTAGTGCCTTAAGGGCCTGCTAAAGGGAAGAAAATGACCAAATCCGGCCTACGGGCCGCAGTTTGGAGACCCCTGCTCTAAAGCATGTTACACAGCACAGTGCTTGTGCTGTGTAATTTGGCCCTTTCTATCACCTAAAATGAAAAGAAAGAAAAAAAGTGTGCTAAAATATCTAACTTTATTCTACATATGTCACACACTATGTAACCCCGAAGAAGAGGAAAAAAGAATACCTAGAAAGACGTTGAGTACACCTGAGTCTGGGGATCAGTGCCAACACATTAAGCACCATGGGACACTATGACATCCCCTGACTAAGGACTTTTGGGTATTTTTATGACACGTTGTTCTCTCTCCTGTGGGGTCCCTCAGGGTTCGGCATTATCACCCATCCTGTTTAATATCTACATGAGACCATTGTTGTACATCATAGGTCGCCATAACCTTCTCTTCCACGTCTACGCAGACGATGCCCAGATATACTTTCGCCTCCCCAGGACCAACGAGAGGCAAGTGGATCTTGCCTCTTGTTTGGAGGAGATTAGAACCTGGATGGGAGCCAATTATCTCAAGCTTAATGGCTTCAAAACTGAAACTATGATCTTCAGTAACCATGATTGCCCTAGTAAGATGCCCGACTGGCCTGACTCTTTTAAACCAAGTCCGGCACCAGTCTCTAAGGTCAGGGACCTGGGGGTTATCCTTGATTCTAAGTCGGCATTGCGTAGCCAAGTGAATCAAGTGGTAAGTGTATGTCACTTCCACTTGAGACTCCTGAGATCTACGTTTCGCTTTATCGAGGACTCTGATAAAATCTCTATGGTCAATTCAATGGTTGGTAGTCGACTCGATTACTGAAATGCCCTGTACATGGGTGTGTCTAAGAACATCTTGCACAAGCTTCAGCTTGTTCAGAATGCTGCTGCTAGGCTACTCACTGGTGCGGGCCGGTACGGGCACATCACTCCATTCCTACAGGCCTTGCACTGGCTGCCCGTGGCACAACGGGCTCAGTTTAAGACGGGGTGTCTTGTGCATAAGGCCATCCATGGTTTTGGACTGGGCTATCTCAGAGAAAAATTCATCAGACATGTGCCTACTAGATCGCTGCGGTCTGAGAATTTGGCTTTGTTGAACATCCTCAAATTTGCCAAAAACAAATGTGGTGGGAGGACCCTGGAAGTTCAAGGAGCTCAGTTCTGGAACTCCTTGCCCTTTCACATAAGACTTGAGAATGATCTCCTAAAGTTTAGGAGATTGTTAAAAACATGGCTATATATCCAGGCTTTCGGGGTGACTTAAATATTCTAATAGCTCTAAATTTAATATTTTTAACTTTGAATGTTTTATATATATTCTTGTTCGCTGATTGTTATTGTTTTATTGTTACTTGTTTGATCGATGTAGTTTTTGCCCCTTTTCTGTTCTGTTTTTATCCCGCCAGCGCATCGAGGCACGTGTGTGAGAGCCGGTTCACACAGGTCAGCTCCCTTGACCAAAGCACGTAATATAACGTTGGCTCTCGCGCAGGCCACTAGGGGCACGTGCGCGCCGCCGGAGGCGCTAGCGCGCGCCCCCCTCTCGCCCCCAACTCCCGTGCGTGTGCCCGACAGGCGCGATCGCCGCTGGGCACACGCGATCTCTCGTTACAGAGCGGGGACCAGGAGCTGTGTGTGTAAACACACAGCTCCCGGTCCTGTCAGGGAGAGAAATGCTGATATTCTGTTCAACCAATGTATGAACAGAAGATCAGTCATTTCCCCTAGTGAGGTCACCCCCCCTACAGTTAGAACACACCCAGGAAACATACTTAACCCCTTCCCCGCCCCCTAGGGTTAACCCCTTCACTGCCAGTGGGATTTTTATAGTAATCCAATGCATTTTTATAGCACTGATCGCTATAAAAATGCCAATGGTCCCAAAAATGGTCCGAAGTGTTCGCCAGTACCGAAAAAAAATCGCTGATCGCCGCTATTACTAGTAAAAAAAATATTAATAAAAATGCCATAAAAATTCCCCCTATTTTGTAAACGCTATAACTTTTGCGCAAACCAATCAATAAAGGCTTATTGCGATTTTTTTTTACGAAAAATATGTAGAAGAACACGTATCGGCCTAAACTGAGGAAAAAAAATGTTTTTTTATATATTTTGGGGGGATATTTATTACAGCAAAAAGTAAAAAATATTAATTTCTTTCAAAATTGTCGCTCTATTTTTGTTTATAGCGCAAAAATTTAAAAACTGCAGAGGTGATCAAATACCACCAAAAGAAAGCTCTATTTGTGGGGGAAAAAGGACGCCAATTTTGTTTGGGAGCCACGTCGCACGATCGCACAATTGTCAGTTAAAACAACGCAGTGCCGAATCGCAAAAAGTGCTCTGGTCTTTGACCAGCAATATGGTCCGGGGGTTAAGTGGTTAAGCACATAAAATGACTGCCTTAGATGTATATGGTCAGTGGGTTAGGGTTTGGCATTAAAGAAAATTGTACTACAGATAAGCCATCACTGCTAACCTAACGATTAAATGAATACTTTATTAATCTCGTGACAGATGGACAGTCTGTCACTGTGTAAAGATGCAGATTGTTTCAGCAGGAAGAGGGTCCCTGAACAGGTGTAAAACGGTTTGAAGACAGGTGGATGTTGTCCACAAAAGTTAGTATTCTCCAGTAAGTCATTGCTCCTATGTGCTGCTAGAGCAGCTTGAAGCCTGACACATCAGGAGCATATATCCAGGTCTCTCTGGTCTGCTGAGACAAGGTGCCAAGCCAGAGTGATATCTAAAGCCTCGTACACACGACCGAGGAACTCGACGGGCGAAACACATCGTTTTCCTCGTCGAGTTCCTTGTTAGGCTGTCGAGAAACTCGACAAGGCAAGTTTCTCCATTCCCGTCAAGGAAATAGAGAACTTGCTCTCTTTTTGGCTCGTTGAGTTTCTCGACAGTTTCCTCGACGAAAATGTACACACGACCGGTTTCCTCAGCCAAAAAATATCTCCCAGCTAGTTTCTTGCTGGTTTTTGCCGAGAAACTCGGTTGTGTGTACGGGGCATAAGAGTCGGAGATGGTGAAGGATCAGAAGTAGTCTGCATCCAAACAGAGCTAAGCACAGTCCATAGGTGAACAATTAACCACTTCAGCCCCGGAGGATTTGGCTGCCCAATGACCGGGCCATTTTTTGCGATTCGGCACTGCGTCGCTTTAACTGACAACTGCGCGCTCATGCGACGTTGCACCCAAACAAAATTGACATTTTTTTTTCCCACAAATAGAGATCTCTTTTGGTGGTATTTGATCACCTCTGCGGTTTTAATTTTTTGCGATATAAACAAAAAAAGAGCAACAATTTTGAAAAAAAAAAAAGCAATATTTTTTACTTTTTGCTATAATAAATATCCCCAAAAATACCTAAAAAAAAACGATTTTTTTTCCTCAGTTTAAGCCAATATGTATTCTTCTACATATTTTTAGTAAAAAAAAGTTGTATATTGATTGATTTGCACAAGAGTTATAGGCCCAGATTCTTAAAGGACTTAGGACGGCGCAGCGCCATGTATGCCGTCGTAAGTCCTAATCTGACCCGTCGTATCTATGCGTCTGATTCTTAGATATAGATATCCATTAGATCCGACAGGCGTAAGTCTCTTACGCCGTCGGATCTAAACTGCAATTTTTTTTTTGCCCGCTAGGTGGCGCTTCCTTCGAACTCCGCGTCAAGTATGCAAATGAGCTAGATACGCGAATTTCAGAACGTACGCGCGGCCGACGCAGTAAAGTTACGACGTTTACGTTAGGCTTTTCCCGGCGTAAAGTTGCCCCTGCTATATGAGGCGCAGCCAATGTTAAAGCGGGGGTTCACCCTATCGACGGGAAAAAAAATAATTTTTTTTCTTTTACCTTTAAATCAGGCATTGTAGCGCGAGCTACAGTATGCCTGTCCCGAATTTTTTCCCCCCATACTCACCTTGTAGTCGTCCATCGAAGATACCGGGGAATGGGCGTGCCTCTGGAGACGGAGGATGATTGACGGCCGGCTCTGGCGCGTCACGCTTCTCCGGAAATAGCCGAAATAGGCTTGGTCTTCACGACGCGTGCGCATAGCCTGTGCGCACGCGCCGTGAAGAGCCGAGACCTACTCCGGCTGTCTTCGGGGAGAGTGACGTGCCAGGGCCGGCCGTCAATCATCCTCCCTCTCCATAGGCACGCCCATTCCCCGCGGGAGCCGAAATCTACGATGGACGACTACGAGGTGAGTACGGGGTTAAAAAAATCGGGACAGGCATACTGTAGCTCGCGCTACAATGCCTGTCTCGATGGTAAAATCAAGTACGAGAGGGTGAACTACCGCTTTAAGTATGGCAATCGTTATCGCGTCAAAATTTTAAAAAGTTACGTTGTTTGCGTAAGTCATCCGTGAATGGGGCTGGACGTCATTTACGTTCACGTCGAAACCAATGACGTGCTTGCGACGTCATTTGGAGCAATGCACACTGGGATATTTTATGGACGGCGCATGCGCCGTTCGTTCGGCGCGGGGACGCGCTTCATTTAAATGATACACGCCCCCTACCTGCCGAATTTGAATTCCACCTGGGTGATTTACGCTACGCCGCCGCAACTTTACAGGCAAGTGCTTTGTGAATAAAGCACTTGCCTGAAAAACTTGCGGCGGCGTAATGTAAATCGGATACGTTACGCCGCCACAGAGATACGCCCAGTGTACAAGAATCTGGGTCATAGTGTCTTCAAAATATGGGATAATTTTATGTCATTTTTATTAATTTTTTTTATTAGTAATGGCGGCGATCAGCAATTTTTATTGTGACTGCGACATTATGGCGGACACATCAGACACTTTTCATGCTATTTTGCAACCATTGTCATTTATACAGCGATCAGTGCTATAAAAATGCACTGATTACTGTGTAAATGACACTAGAAAGGAAGGGTTGAACCACTAGGGGGCGAGGATGGGTTTAAGTGTGTCCTGGGGAGTGATTCTAACTGTGGGGGGCTAGGCTACCAGTGACACAACATTGATTACTGCTCCCGATGACAGGGAGCAGTAGATCAGTGTCCTGTTACAAGGCAGAACTGGGAAATGCTTTGTTTACACAGGCATCCCCCTGTTCTTGCGGCACCGTGACATGATCGCGGGACACCGGGGGACATCAAATCCCCGGGTCCCGCGGGCACGGTCACAGAGCTTGCAGCAGGGACATTGCTTTGAACAGCCGTGCCATTCTGCCAACGTATAAGTGCGAGAGAAGGTCGGCCAGAGGTTAAATACAAAATTCCAAAGCATCTTTGAATCTGATTGGTGGCTGGGAGAAACTTCTTTGTAATGGAATTTTTTACATAATATTTAATATGTGAGAGAGGAAGCAAGGATGGTATTTCAGCATCACCAGAAACCCTGTTCCAAGGTAAAAAGATTGCTGACAATAGATGGTGGAGTGGGCTGGTGCAGCAGTCTGGATAAAAAACTGAAAGTTTATTGTATCTGAAGTCAAAACTTTCATTTCCTTTTTGAATATGGAATGTTTAAAATTCATGTCAGTTGGTATTATTTTTATTTATTTTTTTACGTCTGTGTCCCATTGGAAGTGAGATGAAAACTCTCCAAAGTACAGTAAATTGACTCTTACACAATTGTTATTAGAACAAATGCCCCCATTAGAAGAATTTCCCTCTATTCCCATTTTGGTGACAGCAAAAACTTTGGGATTTCCCGCTCCTTTCAGTCCCAAGACAAAAAAGAGCGAACCTCCCCAGCAGGGACACAGAGAGCAATAAAAAACTGACAATTAGATATACCTAAAATGCCCAGCTGGTAAGCTTTGTACCTTGTGTGCATCTCATTTTAATTTCCTAATTTGACTCAAGCACACCTTTAAATTGAATGAATACAGAGAATGAGAATAGTGGATCTAGAGTTCTTTCAGAGTACAGACATATGGTAGGATTGAAGAGAAAATAAATTGAGAGGGAGATCCATTGTGGTTTAGTATTATAATATAAAATTGTGCATTCATCTATGGAAATAATTATGATTAAATAATTCACATTGGGTGAGACTGCAGAGCACCACATAGATGGAGTACACAACCATAAGTATTCACTGGAGAATGAAGGTGAAGAGTGGGGCATGAAATGTCCCCCGCCCCCACCACCTATGGGACATACCTGTAATTAAAATTAAAGTTAAAGTTAAAAAAAAAAATGTACTTAGCCATGATTGGTTAACAATGTTGACAGTTGCCCCAAACAACGGTCCTCTAGCACCCTATATAAAGAAAGAGGATGCGTCATCAGTGGGCAGAAGACGAAGAAGATTTAAAGAGGAGCACATAAAGTCGTAGCCTGTTTTATGAGGTTATATCCCTTCATTTGAAAGGGGATGTTATAATTCATGTGTTAAGTTTAGCTTGAGCTTAAATGGCTAAGCTCATTTTTATATATAATATATATGGTTATATGTTACTGAAAGAAGATTTTAATTTACGTTAAGTGAATTATTTATTTTTGATTTAAGAAAGTTGATATAATCAATTTTAATATTTATACCTATAAATAAAGGCCATGGCCATTTCAAACCACATGTATTTACTGAAGTATTATTTATTTATTTGTTTATTAAAATATTTTAGCAATTGTTAGAAAGTTATGACTACGGTCCCATACATCTGTCTTAATAGAGTGCTTTATTGGGAGGAGGCACTCAATGCTTTGGGGTGGCCAAAATCCAGTTGTTGTTGTGGAACACAGATGTGGTGAAGAAATGGTGTATCAAAATATTGAAAAGAACATAGAGGCACCAGAGTAACAGAAAAAAATCTATACCAAGGTGACTTCAACTTTATTAAATGATTGATTTCATTATACACTAGGAATAAGCTTTGGGTTCTGGTCAATGAAGATTTCGTAAGGAAAAAAACATTGTGTTTGAGTAAAAGAAAAGAGCTGCCAGCACTCAAAAGTCTAGATACACACTGCAAATAGATAATAGAAAAGCAGTTTAGCGCTGAAAAGTTCCAACAAATGATGAATGATCAAATACAATGAATATAAACACACAGGGCCAGATTCACAGAAGAGATACGACGGCGTATATCCTGACACGCCGTCGTATCTCTGTGATCCGCCCGTCCTAACTATGGGACTGATTCATAGAATCAGTTACGCATAGATAGCCATACAGTAAGATCCGACAGGTGCAATTGACTTACACTGTCGGATCTTAGTATGCAATTCTATGCCGGCCGCTAGGTGGCGATTCCATTGCGGTCGGCGTAGAATATGCAAATGACTAGTTACAGCGATCCACGAAGATCCGCGCGTTCGTCGCAATCCCGTACGTCGTCGCTAGTCATTTTTACCCGTCGCAAAGTTACATCTGCTTTAACATGGCTTATCTTTAGATCAGCCATGTTAAAGTATGGCCGTCGTTCCCGCGTCGAATTTTGAATTTTTTTTTTTCGTAAGACGTCCGGGAATACGAAATGCCGTAACGCACGTCGCATTTCAAAAAAAACTTTGGGGCGCCTTAATTTCGCGCAATGCACGTCGGGAAATTTCCTAACGGAGCATGCGCAGAACATTCGGCGCGGGAACGCGCCTAATTTAAATGGTGCCCGCCCCATTTTAATTAGGCGGGCTTGCGCCGAGCGCATTTACGTTACACCGCTGCAAGTTTACAGGTAAGAGCTTTGTGAATTGGGCACTTACGCTGTATACCTGCGGCGGTGTAACGTAAATGGGATACGTTACGCCGCCACGGAGTAACGTAATAGTCTGTGAATCTGGCCCACAATTCTTAGAAAAATTGGCACAATTATTATTCATGAAAAGTCTGAAGGCCCGTACAGACGATCGGATTTTACGACAATAATTGTCTGATGGACGTGTTGTGTCGGATAATCTGACCGTGTGTATGCATCATCAGACAATTGTTGGCGGAATTAACGACAACAAATGGTTGGCTGTTCATGCTCACCAACTGTCTGACAATAAATGTGTTACGTCGGATTATCCGATCGTGTGTACTCAAATCCATCAGACTAAAATCCAAAGTACAAACACGCATGCTCCAAACCAATCAAAACATCAGACAACAATAGCAGAAGTTGCCCAAAGGGTGGCGGTAAAGAGCTGAAAAACCACTTGGTTTGGTGTATGTTGGCTGAAAATGTTCTGCCGTCTGTATGCAGAACAAGTACACGGACAATGCCCTTGGGACAAAAATCCACGTATTTATCCGATGGAAATTTGATCGTGTGTACGAGGCTTAAGACATATGAGCTAAAAGTATAATGTCCAAGACCACTTACAAAATTAGAAGACCTTTGCACAAGGGTAACTCTGCACAGGCATATCATATCGACCCTATACAATTCACTGTTCGGGGACAAAACAGACTTCTCCAGCTCCTCCTTCCAGAATTGGGAAGGAGATATCGATACCTCTCTAACTGATGATAACTGGGAAAAAATCTATACATATTCGCATAAAGGGTCTCTAAATGTGGCCATGCAAGAGTGCAGTTTCAAAATAATTACCAGATGGTATAGAACCCCCTCTATTCTCCACAAATTTTCCCCCCAAATCTCTGACAGATGCTGGTGATGTAAGCAAGAGGAGGGATCGATGCTCCATATTTAGTGGTCCTGTCCATTGATCCAAATTTTTGGGAAATCAGTCCACGAAACCATAATATGAATCACTTCTGAAACTCTTGACTTCAAGCCAGCACAATACCTTCTACACTTCAACTCCCTGCCAAGAAAACGCTACTTGAAATCGCTACCAATGATTATGATATGCGTCAGTGTGTCCCTTCCCACTGGTGCACAACTATTACAGAATGGTTTAGGAGAATAAACGATATAGAAAAAATAGAGAAACTCATAAGTATATCCCAAGAGACATTAGTGAAATTTTCAACAACATGGCATAACTGGATGGTTTTCAAAGAATCCCAGACATATAAAACAATTATGCAGTAAGTAATAAAGATATCCTCAGCAAGGCTATTAATCATACCGGAAAAGTGGAATAAATTTAATAATAAATTATCCTAATTCAGAAGTTCCATAATAAGTCCCCCACCTCCCTTTTTTTTTCTCTCTCTCTCTCTTCTTCCTTCCTTTCCCCCTTCCTTCTCCCATCCTCATACTACCTCCTTTCAACCATTAAGGGAATATCTACTCCAACATCTTGCCTATTGGTTGAAATAGATACAAATCTAACAAAAGAGAATCTTTTCTCTGGTGAATCCATACGGTTTATAATGCTCACACCTTCATGGTTTTGTTTATCTTTTCTCTCTGTTTAATGATTTTACGCTATCAAAAGATTGTAACGTAAGACATCATTAGTATTGTTATTACTCGACATTGTAACCATACGCCGTTTTTTGTGCTGTTCTAATTTGATATTCTGTCTTTGTTTTTATAATCACCAAATAAAACTTTATGAAACAGAAAAAAAAATGTCCATATAAGCATCCATTAATATCTTCAATCTTCCAATGTTTTGATGTTTTCAAAGTGCTTTCTCGGCAAGTAAAGCATGGAGATATGAATGGATGGAGTGACGTTGGAGTAGAGTGAGCGGATGGAGCTATTTGTGGTTTGAGGGAGCCCTATTTCCCTGCGCCCTGTTTGACCAGCTGCAATTCAGTGGTCATTTACCTTTGGTAAGCAGTTTGCAATACTCACATTGGGTGTGGACCAGGATCTTGCTTGTTTTACCTCTTTGGTCCTGTAACGGTCACCACCGTTTACGACCTTCCATCAACTACGACAGCTCATCTGACACACAGACAAACCAGCAGGCATCCCATTTCCCAGAATAACGAGACTTGCTCCGTGTTCTCTGGTTTCAAATGTAAGACAACTTTAATGGTCAGCTTTCAGTCTTATATACAGTTTAAGCATGAAAGGAACAATCAAACTCTCCACCCACACCCTGGGAGGGCTTCAATACACCTTCAGATGGCTAATTGCTAAACATTCTAGACATGTGGGCGCCGGCCTATAATTATCATGATCTAATCACTGCACATTCCTTCATTAACAGAACTCAAACAAAACACCATCACACAATGATCTCTTCTTAATCCACATCCCTAGACAGACATTCTGTCTCCGCATACAGCTTGGCAGAAAGGTATTCACACCTCTGAGCATCAATAGGCTTAAAGCAGTGTTATCACACAATGAAAGGTCTTCCAGGAGCCTGACTCAATTAGCAACTCACTAGCCAGGGCTAATCATAAAAACGAGTCACTATTGACTGGTTGGGTCACAATATCCTTTACAGACACTTAAAGAATATATGGTAGATTACTGTCCATGTTAAAACAATCCAATATATGTCTCTTTATTTCCTGGCTCAACCTGTGCCCAAAAGTGACTCCTGTTACAGGTCCGTCATCACATATCCTCCTGTTCACATGCAGTGTTCTTTCATACGGAGCACAGAGGAGGACTTTTGTTTCTGTGAATCTGCTTATATGGACATTATTCTTTTTAGCTCATATGTCTTTAAAAATGTTCATGAATATATAGAAAGTAAACACGGCCGTGGAAGAATGGCCGCACGGTCATTCTTCCACCAATGGCTTGCTAGCTTGACGCATGGCATGTGTGTGATATCATTGCCGGGCGCCGTGCTGTTATGCTCTCCAAGCCTCACTCTCAATACACGGCCGTGTTTAATTTCTACTCTACAGAGACAGAGTGCACACCGAAGCCACAATGCGGCTTGCCATAACCACTGACGCTTGTCCTTCTCCACTACACCTTTCACCTGGAACCCATATTCTTATCAGCTGGACTTTTCCTGATAGACTAAGATATGCCCAAGTCTGGATCACTGAAGAAAACCACGCTGTGCTCAGCCATCCCACTCCATCCTACACGGATCTGATGTGGTGCCAGCTTTACCGGACTTGCTGTGACTTGCGGTCCCACTTTTATCTCTTCAACCCAGCAACCGGATCTAAATGCAACTTTCCTGTTCTCCATGTGAGTGGATGTTGTTGTTTATTAAATTATTCTTATGATATATACTCAGAGGCGCCCCTTTTCTTGTTAAAATCTATACCAGACCCTCATTAATGATAAGGTCTGGAATCGATTTTTGGGGGACTAAATGCAGTTTTTTTGTTTTTGTTTTTTTACGTGAAGTCTTTATCATAATTCAAACCAGGCCTTTATCTAGGCATATATCCTAGTTGGCCAGGAAAGGGAGGATCAGTAAGCTCGCAGACCTCCTGAACCATAGCAGGTTACATGCCCTAAACTTGAGGAAGGTACCTTACCAGGGCCCTCCCTGGAAATAACAAGAGACAAGGGCCTCAAGGGCCTCTTCCCCCCACACCCCTGGCCCTCTGGATTTGGCGGCCTGCAGGGGGTCCCACGGTATAAATGATCATTTCCTGCCAATACTACATTGCAGCTGACGGCTCCCTGACCAGCTGCTGAATATAAACAATCTTGCTGGGGTTTTGGCTGATCTCATTGTCCAAATATAGACATGTCCATATTTGGTCCCCTGGCAAGGTTCCTTCCACATGTTGAGCGCATGTGACCTGATATGGTTCAGGGGGGGCACACACTCACTGTCTTTTCTTTTCCTAGCCAGTCAGGTTGCAGCCTTCAAAAAAGGCCTGGTAATTCTTATGCCGCGTACACAGATGGACCGTTTTCATTGGACCAAACAGATCGTGTGTGGGCCCCATCAGTTATTTATCCATAGGTTAAAAAAAAGCAATCTTGTTTTAAATTTAGCCGATGGATACCTAACCGATAGAAAAAAAAACGATCGTTTGTAGGCAAGTCCATTGGTTAAAAATCCACACATGCTCAGAATCAAGTCGACGCATGCTTGGAAGCATTGAACTTCATTTTTTTCAGCACGTCGTTGTGTTTTACGTCACCGCGTTCTGACACGATCGGTCCATCAGACTGTTTTCATCGGATGGACCGATCGTGTGTACAGGGCATAAGAAGGACCCCACACCATTTTATTTTTTTGTGGGGTTGCTGTTGCCCAAGGGGTTGTAAAGGGAAAAAAAACGTTTTCATAATAAGCATCCTTTACCTGCAGACATTCCTCTTTTCACTTCCTCATTGTTCATTTTTGCTCAGAAGTTGCTCTATTTCTTCTCTGTTCTGTTCACTTCCTGCTTGTCTCATTGTTAGAGACTTCAAGGAGGTGTGAATTACTGGGCGTGCTGCAATGCATACTGGGAAATGTAGTTCTTACATGAACGAGAGCCGCAAACCAGGAAGTGAATGAGAGAACAGAAACTAGAATGCCGGAGGTGATATAGATGAAGGAATTTAATAGGTATTTACTCGTTTTTTAATAGAATCATTACACTATTCTGTCTGTCTACCTTGCAGACATTAATTTTAGGCAAAAAAATGTTTTCCTTTACAACTCCTTTAAAGGCATCCTACAAGCATTTTATTTAAAACAAGTGTGCATTTTTGTGTATGTTGCTTTGTAAACCATTTAAAAATAATTATTCCCTGCTAAACAGTATCTGTTGAAAAAAAATAATTTTGCATTGGTACATATCTGCCATTGCATTACCCAAGCCCATTTTTAACAAATGCTTGCAAGCTGGGCTTGAAAAAGGTCAGAAAAAAATTGCTAGATTTAGCTGTCATAGCCTTCAATGGGGTTTGGGTTATATTCAGGGTTTGCAGATTTTTTTCATTTGTTCAGTGAATGTCCAGCGAATTGAATTGATCTCTATTATACACTATATAATGTGTTTTGTGACAAACATGTCACTTCTGCACATAGAAATGTGTTTAAAACAGATTGGCAGGCAGCGTGCTGTCTGTGCTGGCAAGGTACGTTTGCCGCTGATGCATTCTGCACTATTTTATTTGTAAAAATAACACATTTGTCACAATACATTAAATCCCCTGAGGAAGCCTGAAACGGCGAAACATGTAGGGATGGGACATTCTCCTGTGACCACCTGCACCCGTCGCTGGATCAGGACAACGTTGGAGCAGGAAGCCGGGAACGAGTGGATTATCACCACTGGAGTTTTTTTCTTTTTATTAATAAAGTCTTTATTCTACGGTGTGTGTTTTTATTTTTTACAATAATTTACACTTCCTTTGTGAAATGGTAGGGGTACAGTGTACCCCATTACCATTTCACACAGGAGGGGGGTCAGGATCTGGGGGTCCCCTTTGTTAAAGGGGTCTTCCAGATTCTGATAAGCCTCCTGCCCGCATACCCCCACAACCACCGGGCAAGGGTTGTGGGGATGAGACCCTTGTCCCCATCAACATGGGGACATCCTCCCCATGTTGAGGGCATGTGGCCTGGTGCGGTTCAGGAGAGGGGGGGGGCCGCACTCTGTCCCCCCCCCTCTTTTCTGCGGCCGGCCAGGTCAACGTGCTCGAATAACGGGTCTGGTTATGGATATTTAGGGGGAACCGCACGTAATTTTTTTTTTAATTGATGGCGGGGTTTCCCTTAATATCCATACCAGACCTAAAGGGTCTGGTTATTGAATTTGCGGGGACCTCCGCACATTTTTATTTCTAAAAGTCTGTGTCCCATTGACTACAATGGGGTTCAGAGTTCGGGTTCGGGTTCCCGAACCCGAACATCCAGGTGTCTGCTCAACTCTAGTCACAATACATGTATCTGGTGTATAATAAAATCAACCTTTTAATGAAGTTGATGTCTCCTTTCATATTGATCTTTTTCTGTGATCTGGGATCCTCTGCAATTTATTGGGGCTCTTTTTGATATTTTGATAAACCAGAGAATCAACACAACTGCCAGGTGACTAGCATTTCCACAAGCAGGTCAGTAATGGCAGCCTTCCTATTTATCGCAGCGCATGTTACCTTTAAGAAAAAATGGGAGCCTCTCACAACACCTACAATAAAATATTACTCTTGTCACAAAAAACAACATTGTATTGCATTGTCCTGTGTTGTCAGCGGCGATGACGGATTTCCTTTTGACAGCAACAGAATGATTTATGAATTTGATTTTTCCCAGTAACGGAATTTCTGTGGAGCGAGATGTGTCACATGAAATATTCTTATAATTCCTGTGACTACCATAGTGTTGTACGCTGCTGAATATAAATCAGAGCCATTAATTTAAAGAAAAATGGAAACGAGGATGAAAGTCAGACATAGAAATGTGCAATAGCCAACAGCAACCAGTCAGAAATAGTCTTTCTGTGGCTAACTTGTGCCAGTCAACAGAGTTAAAGTGTTACTAAACCCAGGAGCCTGCATTCACTATATCTGGTCTCCCACAGTACACAGAACATGGAAACTCAAGTATTTTAGTAAATATAAACTGCTAAATACCTTTTCTCATCAGCAGTTTGTAGCAGTCTTGTGACTTCTATCAGTGTCTGGTTAAAGTGGTGGTAAACTTTGTACAACCACTTGTACCTACAAGTAAGCCTATAATAAGGCTTACCTGTGGGTAAAGTGAATATCTCTTAAATTTGCACAGTTTAGGAGATATTCCTAGTGCATGCAGCCGATCACATCACTGGCACATGCGCTCTGAAGGTTCGGCTCACAGTGCCCTTGACGGAAACGGCGGAGTGATGACATTGCGCACCCAGCCACTCATGTAGCTGGAGGCCGCAAACCCAGAAGAAAGACCGGGGGAGGAAGCAGTCTCAGCTGTGACATCACGGTGCTGGAGGGCTTCGTTCTCAGGTAAGTCTATCATATTGTGTTAGTATGCGATGTATACTAGCACATTATGACATTGCCTTGCAGGGAATTGTTTTGTTTTTTTTAAATCACCTACAATGGCTTTAAATCTTTGGGTAGAAGTTTTCATTCTAATTTGACTGTCCCATGAGGTTGCAGGACCCCTGACCCTCTGTCTGGGCAGTGCTGATTGGTCCTGTGCTGATCACATGCACCCTCCCAAGAAAAAAAAACTCTCTAGCAATACACACCAAACTGAGCATGTGCAGAGCGCTCCCAAGGCTCTGTCTTTTTATATTTTTTAATAAAAGACTTTGTCACAGAAGTTCATTCTCTCATCCCTGATCCGGTGGGTGTGGGGGTCTGGGGGGGGGGTACGTGTTGGAATCTGATAGACTTATTTAGGGGGGTCCCAGATAACTAGTCCTTCCTAGTATGAATGAGTAAGATCTTTTTTCTACTGTAATTCACATAAGTGTATAGGAAATGGAGTTTTCGAAGATGAAGTTCTGAAGATGTGCCTACGTCAATAGGAAATGATCTTCCAGCAGATCAACGCCACTTGAAGTGATCAACAATCAACACCAATGCGACCCTAAACTCGTAGTAAAATAACTCCCCAGAAATATAGATCTCTGAATTCTTGGTAGGTCAAAGAACGATGCTCTCTGGTGCCCTCCGCCCATTACCGGAGCTGCCGGCAGCAGCAGAGGCAATCAAGTCCTCTCAGCGGCTTGGCATGGGGCTGAGTGAGGGGAAGATGGCCCCCACCTGGTTCCATTCCATTGTTTTTTGCAAACAACATTTTTTTAGTATTATTGCATTTTAGTGTAAATATTATATCTGAGGTCTTTTTGACCAAAGATCTCATATTTAAGAGGTCCTGTCATTCTTTTCTTCTATTACAAGGGATTTTTACATTCCTTGTAATACTAATAAAAGTGATACATTTTTTTTTTTTTAAAAACAGTGAAAAAATAAAAAGCAAAATAAATAAGAATATATATTTTTTTAAAGCGCCCCTTCCCGCCGAGTTTGCGTGCAGAAGCAAACGCAATACATGAGTAGCGTTTACAAATGAAAACTGTGTTTATACCACACATGTAAGGTATCACCACGATCGTTAGAGCAAGTGCAATATATCTAGCTTTAGACCTCCTCTGTAACTCTAAACATGTAGCCCGTAGAATTTTTTAAACGTTGCCTATGGAGACTTTTAAGGGTAAAAGTTTGTCGCCATTCCACGAGCGGCCGCGATTTTGAAGCGCGACATGATAGGTATCAATTTACTCGGCATAACATCATCTTTCACAATATAAAAAAAGTTGGGCTAACTTTACTGTTGTCTTATTTTTTTATTCAAAAAAGTGTATTTTTTCCCAAAAAAGTGTGCTTGTAAGACTGTTGCGCAAATACGGTGTGACAGAAAGTATTGCAATGACCGCCATTTTATTCTCTAGGGTGTTAGAAAAAAATATATATACATATATATATATATATATATATATATATATATATATATATATATATATATATATATATATATATATATATATATATATATATATATATATATATATATATATAAAATGTTTGGGGGTTCTAAGTAATTTTCTAGCAAAAAAAAAAATATTTTAACTTATAAACATCAAGTCTGAAAAAGTCCTTAAGACCCGGACCAATATGCAGGTAAAGGACCAGACCCCTTTTTTCTGATTCGGCACTGCGTCGCTTTAACTGACAATTGCGTGGTCATGCGACGTGGCTCCCAAATAAAATTGGCATTCTTTTTTTCCCACAAATAGAGCTTTCTTTTGGTGGTATTTGATCACCTCTGCGGTTTTTATTTTTTGCGCTATAAACAAAAATATAGCGACATTTTTGAAAAAAATGCAATATTTTTTACTTTTTGCTATAATAAATATCCCCCCCAAAAAAATATAAAAAAAATTTTTTCCCCAGTTTAGGTCGATACGTATTCTTTTACCTATTTTTGGTAAAAAAAATCGCAATAAGCGTTTAACGATTTGGTTTGCGCAAAATTTATAGCGTTTACAAAATAGGGAATAGTTTTATGGCATTTTTATTAATATCTTTTTTTTTTACTACTAATGTCAGTGATCAGCATTTTGGCGGACAATTTTGACACATTTTTGGGACCATTGTCATTTTCACAGCAAAAAGTGCTATAAAAATTAATTGATTATTGTGAAAATGACAATTCCAGTTTAGGAGTTAACCACTAGGGGGCACTGTAGGGGTTAAGTGTCACCTCATGTGTGTTTCTAACTGTAGGGGGGCGGGGCTGGACTTGTGATGTCACTGATCGTCTTTCCCTATATCAGGGAACAGACGATCAGTGACACTACCACTGTGAAGAACGGGGAAGGTGTGTTTACACACATCTCTCCCCGTTCTTCAGCTCCTGTGACCGATCGCGGGACTCCGGCGGCAACTGGGTCTGCGGGTCCCACGGGCGCGGTCACGGAGCTTTGGACCGGGTCGCGGGCGCGCGCCCGCGCCGCGCAACCTTGGGCTGGGCACTTAAAGAGGACTACAGGTACGTGATTGTGCCCAGCCATGCCATTCTGCAGACGTATATCGGCGTTAGGCGGTCCTTAAGTGGTTAAGTGGTCAAAGTCAGTGCCAATCAAAGTGAAGTGATTTAACTAGCATTTTTAGATATTAAAGCAGAAGTGACATGTACGGCATGCCGGGAATGCTAACTGTCACATTGGTTGTGGCCTTACCCAAACTGTCAAACCAGCCAATAGCTGGTGGGTGTCATAACTGATCACTTGGCAGCTGAAGATTAAACAGAGGACAAGATAGTAGCTTTACTGGCTGAAAACGTTAGGAGGGTTTACTTCCACTTTAACTGGGAATTATTAATTGGAGTTTTTTGTGTACTCTTCAGCAGTGTTAATTTAGTCGACTAAAACATTTTAGGCGACTAAATGAATACTATTTTAGTCAACTAAACTTGAGATGACTAAAATATGACTAAAGCTAAAATGGCATTTTAGTCAAAAGACATACTAAAACTAAACTGAAATTTTACTTAAAAATTAACACTGGTCTGTAGTGCATGTTCATACCTCAATACCATAAATAATAACATATCCAATGTTAAGAAATGTTAACTAATGCATTACAATTTAATTACATCCATTAGATTTTAGACGACTAAAATTTGTTTTAGTAGACTAAAATGTACTGGGGATTTAGTCAACTAAATACGACTAAAACTAAATCAATTGCAGAAGACTAAAATGGGACTAAAACTAAAATGCCCTTTTACAGTAGTCCTAATACTAAGACTAAAACTAAATCGAAATTTGCTGCCAAAATTAACACTGCTCTTCAGTTGACAACCAATGAGGACTGGAAAAGGGAGACATGAGAACACAGCAGAGATCTGAAACAAAAAATGCATACACAGCAATTATATTAAAGAGAAAGGGCCAGGTCCTCAAAGAAGTTACGCTGGCGTAGCTATTGATACGCCGCGTAACTTCTACTTTGCTCCGGCGTATCTTTGTTTTGTACCCACAAAACAAGATACGCCTGAAGTTGGGCTAGATCCGACTGGCGTACGTCTTAGTACGCCGTCGGATCTAAGGTGCATATTTACGCTGGCCGCTAGGTGGCGTTTCCGTAGATTTCCGCGTCGAGTATGCAAATTAGCTAGATACGGCGATCCATGAACGTACGTCCGGCCGGCGCATTTTTTTACGTCGTTTCCGTAAGGCTTTTTTCGGCGTATAGTTACCCCTGCTATATGAGGCATATCCTATGTTAAGTATGGATGTCGTTCCCGCGTCGAATTTCTAAAATTTTACGTCGTTTGCGTAAGGGCTTTGTGTAGAATGACGTTCACGTCGTAAGCATTGGCTTGTTGCGGGTTAATTTCGAGCATGCGCACTGGGATACCCCCACGGACGGCGCATGCACCGTTAAAAAAAAACGTCATTTACGTCGGGTCAAGACGTATTAACATAAAACACATCACATCCATTTGAATTGCGCGCCCTTACGCCGCCAAAGTTACACTACGCCACAGTAACTTACGGCGCAAATTCTTTCAGGATAAGGAAAATACGCTGTAAGTTACGGCGGCGTAGTGTATCAGAGATACGCTACGCCGGACGCAACAATGCGCCACGCTACGTTGATCTGGCCCATAACGTGTTGTAAAAAATGTGAACCAGAATGCTTAATCGTAATCTTACTCTTGAAAAGGGACTCATAAAACCAGAACAATAAAAACCCAAAAACCCATACAGTAAACAATTCCTGATCGACGAAAACTCCTCATTTGAGTACATGAAACCCATCACACTTTTTTTAAAACTATTTTATATTTATTTTCTACTTAGTCTTATTTGAGTTCCACTTTGGTAGAAGTAAAAAAAAAAAAAAAATTCATGTCAAATGAAATGACCTTTAGAAACAAAATGCGTAGTTTTAGAAACATAAAACTTAACATTCCCTAGTAATCCAATATCACAATGCATTTAGGGTGATCTAGCGATTGTTAGGGACGCTGCCTGTAAAGAATGAGCTATATAAGAACATTAACAACATGTGTGGTTTTGAAAAATTCATTTATATATCAATGTACAACACCATGATGTATTTTGAACTGAAGAGGTACAGACAAAGTATTGATTTTAGATCTTTAACCAAATAAAGAGTATGTAAATTGTGTCTTTTTCTGCAAAATTAGATCAGCGTATGTGTACCGCGCTGTCTCCTCTCCGTAGGACTGACGGCGATTGAATTTGGCAGACATTGAAATTTGGTTAAAGAGGTAAAGACCTTTGCTCTTTGGTTCAGAATTAAATGAAGCCATTTAGAAAGGACAGTTGTTGACCAGACAGATGCAGCAAAGCGTACTGTAAATGATGAAAGTTTTCTTTCTTTTTTTTTCTAAGAATGGACAGCAAAGGAATTTGTGAAATAAAAGCTAAGGATGGCCATTACTGCTACATCTCTGACCTGGAATGATGAGCAGTACCTACTTTTCTGTCTGAGAATGCATACAGTTGTAAGTAGCTGGCTTTTGATGGTTCCCTTTTATGAGGGATGTACACTATACAGCCAAAGGTATGTGGACGCCCCTCTAAATTATCGAGTTCAGATGCATAAAGTTAGGTGTATAATGACATGATTGGCATGGAGGAACTCAAATGACCTACACAGAGCCCCACCTTCAACCTTTTTAAATACCTTTACAATGAATTGGAATAATTTTAAGCCAAACCTTTTCCAATATCAGTACCTGACATCATAAATCAGGGGCCTCCAAACTTTCTAAACAAGGGGCCGGTTTACTGTCCTTCAGACTTAAGGGGGGCTGGACTGTGGGCATTGGGAGTGGAAAAGGTCCAGACGTTAGTGGAAATAAACATTGACCCATCTTTGGTGTCAGTGGAAGGAATAACGCCCCATTGTTGGTGTCATTGGAAGGAATTGTGCCCCATCGTTGGTGTCCCTGGGAGGTATTCTACCTATATTTTTGTGTCAGTGGGGGGTTGGATTAGGCCCCATTGTTGGCATCAGTGGATGAAAATAGTTCCGCAAGGGCTGGATAAAAGCAAGCAAAGGGCTGCATCTGGCCCCCAGGCAGCAGCATGGAGACCACTGCCATAAATGCTTGTGAGGAGGTGCAGCATGGTACGGCGGCAGTAACCACTTAGGCCTCGTACACACGTTTTTTTTTTGCCGAGGAAACCGGTCGTGTGTACATTTTTCGACGAGGAAACTGTCGAGCCAAAAAGAGAGCATTTCTTCTTTTTCCTCGACGGGAATGGAGAAACTTGCCTTGTCGAGTTCCTCGACAGCCTAACAAGGAACTCAACGAGGAAAACTATGTGTTTCGCCCGTCGAGTTCCTCGGTCGTGTGTACGAGGCTTAAGAGTGCAGTTTGCAGAAAACAGAACAGTATTGAAATTAAAAGGTGAGAAGGCAACTCACTTGGGCATACTCACGGAATGTAAAGCGATGAGAAGTAGCAGAAGGTCTCAGGTGTGTTGTCTGGAGGGATGGAAAGCAGCCTGGCTAGCTTGGACCCAAGTGGGGAGGCTTCCAGGAAGTATGGTGTGTCCTTGAACTTTCTCCACTTGTCTGGAATCTCTTCTTAATGCTAGACATAGTCCCTGTCACATGTGTGACCTGTCCCTACTCTATCAACAAGCAAAATGAGCTCCAAACCCGGGAGCCAAAGTAGACTCTGCCTGGCCCAAGATGGCTACCAAAGTCACATGGGAAGCCAGCATTCAATCAGATGCTCCCTCTCTGTTACTGAGGAGATCATAGAGGAACAGGTCTCCTCTCAACTTCCTCCTCCACCTGCATTACCGCTACACATAAGCACCACCTGCAGTGGGGAAAATAGACTTCACCTTCCTACATGCGTTTTTGGCTGAATAGGCACACATATTACCATAGACACATTTAAACATTTGTGAAAAGCCTTCCCAGAAGGCGCGACGCACGGTCATGGGCATCCGCTCCATAGGGCAAGGGAGGGCGCTTCCCCCCCCTAGAAACCAGTGCCATGAGCCTCGGGGAGAAAAACAGTGGGCAGTAAGCAAGGCGGCGGCACGACGAATCCAATTAGAGCCACTCTCTGTCTTCTAGCTCCTGTCATAGCGCCACTGCCGAGTTCCCTGGTAAATGGAGCAGCGGTGCTGTGACAGGGAGAGGAGAGCTGCGGGATGGCTGTACTGTATATATCCCCCGATCGCCCCACTCCCCCTCTCTGTCAGCTGGAGCTAGAAAAGAGAGAGAGTGGCTCTAATTGGATTCGCTGTGCCGCCGCTTGCTTACTGCTTTTCTCGCCATAATTGGCCACAGCAGAGGGCCAATCAGAAGATTCTGGGGACTGGGGGAATCATGGAAAATGTAGTCCCTTAAGAGTGGCGGCCCTAACGTGTCCACAGACACCATGCTAAAGCCCCCAGCATGCAAGCACTCTGCTGGGGGGGGTTACAAAAGGAAAAAAGAGAATACTGTGCTCATGCTGGGGGAAGCCAGAGAGAGAGCCACGGTGTGCCTGTACAACCAGAGAGCCACGTTGTACCTGCACAAACCAGAGAGCCACGCTGTACCCGCACCAACCAGAGAGCCGCGCTGTACCCGCACCAACCAGAGAGTCACGCTGTACCCGCACCAACCAGAGAGCCACGCTGTACCCACACCAACCAGAGAGCCACGCTGTACCCGCACCAATCAGAGAGCCACGCTGTACCCGCACCAATCAGAGAGCCACGCTGTACCTGCACCAACCAGAGAGCCATGCTGTACCCGCACCAACCAGAGAGGGAGTCACGCTGTACCCACACTACCAGAGAGGGAGCCCCGCTGTACCCGCACGACCAGAGAGGGAGAAAGACCGAGCAGCTGCCAGGGTACAGGCATGCTACACTACTGACTAGAGTCACCCCAGGCAACCCAGAGGGATCACTGTTGCGGTTTCACCAGGTCTGGTTAGAGGGCCTGTTGGCCATTATCCATTACTGTTCCTAGGGACTGAGCCATTAGGAAGTGTCTAACCTGATATCCTCCCATCTATGCTGGGGAAAATTATTGCAGAAAATGACACCAAACGCTGGGTGTTTTTAGTGCGGAAACTGACACCAGTGCTGAGGGTCATTTTTATGTACATTGGTACAGATGCTGAAGTTTTTATTCTAGAAATCTGCACCGACGTGGGGGTTATTGTTGTTGCTACTGACACTAATGCTGGTGATTTTTATTGCGGAAACTGACAGCAAAGCTGGAGATTGTTATTGCAGATCCTGGGGGTTATTTTCTTGGGGGCCTCCATTTTGTATGATATTGTTATTCAAAGTTGCTAGTTGCTTGATAGTTGCATCAGGTTTCTCAAACCTTTGCATGCCTGCGCTCTATGTGATAATGACTAAGCCCCTCCCCTTCATGACATTATCAAAAAGGGACCGAGCATGAATGACCTTAAAATGATGCCCCCCCCCCCCCCCCCCCCTGAAAAAAGTTCAGCGGATGCCCATGCGCACGGTTAGTGGAGTTCGGCGCCAAATTCAACGAAGTCCAACTGGCTTGTACACTGGAATCAGCTTAAGGTACTGTGAACCCGTTTCCACCATATGAGCCTTTGAGCCTTGCATCAGAAACCTTAACCCCTTTTTGCTGTATGGAGTGTGGACTTCCACACTGTCTATTGTGAACTGCTAGCTACTCATGATTCCTCATGGATAATTCTTATTTTTGTTTATATTGGATTGGAAACATCCCATTGCAATATGTAATATGAAATGGACTTCCTTTATTTTATTAAACTACTTGTTTGAGTTCATGAGCGCTGTTTTTAGTGTTTAGTTTGTCTAACTTATAAAATGGGCCCCTGAACTGGTGTCTCGGAGGTGACTAATGGAGATTTTAGGTGCATGTGATCTGTAAACTTGGTCATAGTAAACGTGCTAGAAGAATAATATATTGGCACTCTGCTGGTCATCACTGTCTTTTGAACTCATTCCTTCTTTACCCCACAATACCATGATAATAAATGACTTGTCTGTCACATTCTATATATAATATAAGTTCTATAAGGTAATGATGTGCAGATCCTCCTGATCTGCATTATTTACCCATTATTCTGACTCCTGATTGTGTTTTCTCCTAGCATTGCCAATTACAGGTGTCTCTGTGACACAGGCTTGTCTTGTGAACATACTTGGAACAAGAAGAACCCTTTAAATGACCTTTCCATGGTGAAATTGACACCCTTGTCTTGATAACAAGAATGATTCTTCACATCATATTTTTCTTTTTTTTTTCTTCTTCTTTTCCTTCATTGATGTCACCATATTTGTAAAGTAGACAGACTATACATTTTATTATGGAATTGTTTTATACAAAAAAAGTTGTATTATTTTAAGATGAATACCATAGATAGATGTACACTTACAATAACAATAAGGACATTAAGGGCCAGATTCTCGAACAGCGGCATATCTTTGTGGCGGCGTAATGTATCCGATTTACGTTACGCCTCCGCAACTTAGACAGGCAAGTGCTGTATTCTCAAAGCACTTGCTCCGTAAGTTGTGGCGGCGTAGCGTAAATCGTCCGGCGTAAGCCCTCCTAATTCAAATTTGGAACAGAGGGGCGTGTTTTATGTAAATGTTCTGTGACCCGACGTGATTGAAGTTTTTCACGAACGGCGCATGCGCCGTCCGTGGAAATCTCCCAGTGTGCATGGCTCCTAATACGCCGCAAGGACGTATTGGTTTTGACGTGAACGTAAATTACGTCCAGCCCCATTCACGGACGAGTTACGCAAACGACCTAAAATTTTAAAATTTTGTCGCGGGAACGACGGCCATACTTAACATTGGTACGCCGCACTTACGCCACCATATAGCAGGGGGTAAATATACGCCCGGAAAAGCCTAACGTAAACGGCGTAACTGTACTGCGTCGGCCGGGCGTACGTTTGTGAATTTGCGTATCTAGCTGATTTACATATTTTGACGCGTAAATCAGCGTACGCGCCCCTAGCGGCCAGCGTAAATATGCAGTTACGATCCGACAGCAAGACTTACGCCTGTCGGATCTAAGGGAAATCTATGAATCAGGCGCATAAATACGACGGCGCAACTCAGAGATACGACGGCATATCTGGAGATACGCCGTCGTATCTCCTCTGAGAATCTGGCCCACAGTAGTGAATAAATAGAAACAATTCTATTAGCTATTTTTAATTAAATGTATACTTTGGGTTGCCATATATTATTGTTGAAGAGCAATTATGTCCTCAAAGTTGAGTCAGTCATGACAATGTTAATGCTATGTTGGAAATGGTTGAGCTCTAAGCTGGCCATCTATGGGCAGGCTGATTGTGCTGAAGGCGATCTATTGATGGGCTTCAGTACAACCAGCCTGTCTGTTTTTTTTCCATAGATCACTGGTCAACTTCCCCTTCCGTATGAAGCATATTTAACCGCTTGCCGACTGCCTCACGCACTTATACATCAGCAGAATGGCAAGGGCAGGCAAAGCAACGTATATATATATATATATATATATACGTTGCTTTGAATCACGTGCGCACGTGCGCCGCTGTCTCCGTGACCGTGCTCGTGGGACCCGTGGATTCGATCTCCGTCGGTGTCCTGCGATCGGGCCACGGAACGGCAGAACTTTATAAACCTTTGTAAAGGCCTCTCCCTGTTCAGCCTATTGACACAATACTGATCGTCTGCTCCCTGCCATCAGGAGCAGTGATCAGTGACGTGTCACAGTAAGCCACACCTCCACACAGTTAGAATCACTCCCTAGGACACACTTAACCCATTCCCCACCCCCTACTGGTTAACCCCATCCCTGCCAGTCACATTTATACAGTAATCAGTGCATTTTTATAGCACTGGTCGCTGTATAAATATGAATGGTCCCAAAAAAGTGTCAAAAGTGTCCGATGTGTTCACCGTAATGTTTCAGTCACGATAATAATCGCAGATCGCCGCCATAACTAGTAAAAAAAAATAATAATAAAAATGCCATAAAAAGACCCTCTGTTTTCTAAACGCTTATTACGATTTTTTTTACCAAAAATATGTAGAATAATATGTATTGGCCTAAACTGAGAAAAAATTAGATTTTTTTAAAAAAAAATATTTATTTATTATAGCAAAAAGAACAAAATATTGCTTTTTTTTCAAAATTGTCGCTCTACTTTTGTTTATATCGCAAAAAAATTTAAACCGCAGAGATGATCAAATCCCACCAAAAGAAAGCTCTATTTGTGGGGAAAAAAAGGACGTCAATTTTGTTTGGGAGTCACGTTGTGCAATTGTCAGTTAAAGCGATGCAGTGCCGAATCGCAAAAGTGGCCCGGTCATTTGCCAGATAAATGGTCCGGGGCTAAAGTTGTTAGGGCAGCATTGATGATACTGCTCATCTCCTTGTGGGGGCAGTGATCAGTGCTGTTGGATGGACTACCTGGTTAGTTATGTTATACAAAGAGATTAAAGTTAGTTATGTTATATTCTGGCTCATTAGTTTATATATTTTTTATTATTAGGGTTCTTTTTTGTTGCTTCCTTGGGTGTTGTAGGTACATGTTTTTTTTTATGTTTATTTGGTGTTTTACACACACTTTGGATTGTGTTTTTTTTTTTTTGCCTATTCTCATTACCATGGTCCTTCAGATTGTCCCTAAAAAAGAGCATAATATCGCGTACACACGTTTTTCGGGTTGTAAAAAATGACGTTTTAAAGGGTCTAGAAAAAACAATGTTTTTTTCAACCCGATCATTAAAACGGCCTTGCCTACACACAATCGTGAAAAAAAATGCTCTAGCAAAGCGCGGTGATGTACAACACGTACAACGGCACTATAAAGGGGAAGTTCCATGCGGATGACGCCACCCTTTGGGCTGCTTTTTCTGATTTCGTGTTAGTAAAAGACGATTTGCGCTTTTCAGTCTGTTACAGCGTGATGAATGTGCTTACTCCATTACGAACGCTAGTTTTACCAGAACGAACGCTCCCGTCTCATAACTTGCTTCTGAGCATGCACGTTTTTTTCACGTCGTTAAAGCCCACACACGACCATTTTTTACGATGTTAAAAACGACGTGAAAAATTTAAAAAATTTTAATGGCCACTTTTTATTTTGTGAAAAATGCTCTGGAGCCCACACACAATCGTTTTTAATGACATTAAAAAAAACATAATTTTTTACAACCCGAAAAACGGTCGTGTGTACGCAGCATTAGTCCCAAAACACGTTGGACAGTTGGACATTACTCACTCCATTCATGCACTACCTACATCTCCCCCTACTTTCTTTCTGCTATAGTGGGGATGTGGGGTGGTTGTATGGCATGTGATTTATATGAAATTAAGCATTTGGGGTTTTTGCCATGTTATATACAATATTTAAGAGGAAACATTTTAGGCCCGTGTCTGTTTTAATTCAAGAAAGTTTAGTTATTTTATTTACAATTGTTTTTTTTTTTTTTCTAAGTCTCTGCCACTCTATACGTTTTCTTCGTCATATTAGTTTATAGGATGAGTACTGAGATGGTCTCAAACTACACCATCTGTACTTTTTGAAGCTTCTCAAAGGGTTTCTTTGTATACAAATAGCTTCTTGTTATGCTGTCCTGTCCAACCTCCCTCTTTTGATCTATTATGAATGGATGGAACTGCAGTGGACTCAAAGGAAAGTGACTTAAATGTACATAGGCATGACCCAAATTTACAATTGAACCTTCTTCTTCCCGTCTAGAGCATGCCCCAACCTTATTTTTTCTTTACCTTTGTAGCGAAAAACATCATCAGCTTGCAAGGACAGCCTCTAGGAGGTCAGTTCCTATTGACATAGGCTTTCCCCCAGTGCTACATCCTCCAAGAACCCTTTCCCTACACACAGTTGGAGTCAATGCAGCAGCATTGTTTGGCTGGGAAATAAATTAATGTATGCATGTGAAGAAGGACAGATAAGAGGTGGATAGGTGGAGTTCTATAGTCCCGCAGGGGAAAACTCTAGTGTTGTCAGTCAACAAAAGGAATCTAGGGGCTCACTGAATTTCTTTTAGGATCACAAGATATTTGTGTGTACATTTAAAGCGAAAATTTGAAAATGTACATGTGGGGGAGATTTACTAAAACTAGAGAGTCCAAAGCTGTTGCCGCTCTACATAGAAACCAATCAGCTTCCATTTTTTTTTTGCCAAAGCTTAATTGAATAAGCTGAAATTAGAAGCTGATTGGCTACCATGCACAGCTGAACCATATTCTGAGTGCTTCAGTTTTAGTAAACCCCCCCCCCCCCCATAGTTTAGAAATGTATTGCATATGTATTTTTTGTAATTATTAATTTGCCCACACTTAGGCCTCGTACACACGAGCGTTTTCCTCGACAAAATCCATCAGAAAACTTGGTGGCAGAGCTTTTTTGGAAAACAGTCATGTGTATGTTTCTTTTTTTTCTCGTCGGGAGTCTCAATTTCCTCGTCGAGTTTCTCGTCGGGCTGGTTTACAACGAGAAACACGTTCGTGTGTATGCTTAGAAACCCGCGCAAGTTCAGAATAAAGTATGGGATGGGAGCGCACTTTCGGTAAAAGTAGCATTTGTAATGGAGATAGCACATTTGTCACGCTGTAACAGACTGAAAAGCGTGAATCGTCTCTCACCAACTTTTACTTAACACGCGGTAACATGAGATTAGCAAAAGCAGCCCCAAGGGTTGTGCCAGTGGAATCGAACTTCCCCTTTATAGTGCCGTTGTACGTGTTGTCCGTCACCGCGTTTGAGAACGATGAGATTTTGTCTTGACAGTGTGTACGCAAAGAAAGCTTGACAAGATTCTCGACAAGCCTGACAAGGAACTCGTCGAGGAAAATTATGTTTCTTTTACGACAAATTTCTCGGTCGTGTGTACGAGGCCTTATACTTTTAAAAGAAATGTATGGGATTTTTTTCCCCACAATTATACTTACCTAGCTGAATGCATCATCTGGCCCCCCACCGTCTCTAAAACTGAGAACCGAGGGATCCAACACCACTGATCGCACGGTTCTCAGAACTCCGTGAGCAGAGAGCTGGTGACTGTCAATCACTGCTCTCTGCTCTGCCACCCTCCCACCCACATCGCTCACTGTAGTGCTGGACTGTAGAGGGGGTAGGAGCATCCGGCTCTCACAGCTCGCTGAAAGACTGAGGCCTCGTACACACGACCGAGTTTCTCGGCAAAAACCAGCAAGAACCTTGCTGGGAGATATTTTTTTGCAGAGGAAACCGGTCGTGTATACATTTTCATCGAGGAAACTGTCGAGAACGTCGACGAGCCAAAAAGAGAGCAAGTTATTTTATTTTATTTTATTTTCTCGACGGGAGTCTGATATGGCTGGTCCCGATCCTCGACGGGCTGGTTTTCAACGAAAAACTCGGACGTCTGTATGCTAAGAAACCCGCGCTTGCTCAGATTAAAGTATGAGACGGGAGTAAAAGTAGCATTTGTAATGGAGATAACACATTTTTAAAGCTGTAAAAGACTGAAAAGTGCAAATCGTCTCTTACCAAACTTTTATTTAACACGCAAACACATGAAATTAGCAAAAGCAGCCCCAAGAGTTTAGCCAGTGGAATCGAACTTCCCCTGCCGTCCTATGTGTTTTATGTCACCGCGTTTGAGAATGAGGAGATTTTGGCTTGACTGTGTGTACGCAAAGCAAGCTTGTCGAGTTCCTCGACAAGCCTAACAAGGAACTCAACGAGGAACTCGATGTGTTTCGCCCATCGAGTTTCTCGGTCGTGTGTACGAGGCCTTAGCCAGGTGTCAGTCCAGGCATGTGGGCGGATCCTGACTCCATTGTCGCGATCTTGCCTGAGTCTGGACCGGCTCTGTGATGTCAGCAGACAGTGGACTTCAGCCCGCTGTCTGCTGAAAACAAGTCACAGGAGTACAGAATGAACTGCACTCCTGTGATCCATAGGAGGAGTGCAGCCAATGGGCTTTGGCTGTACTTCTCCTTTAAGTTTTAACATAGGTGTGCACAGCCTATTGCATTAGGGTGTGCACCCCAAAGCTCAAACCAATCACGATCTCCATTCAGAAAGGGAAGGGGCCAGTAAATTACATACTTACTTCCCCCTTCCCCCACTCATTCTAAAACATCCCACAGCAACAGCTGGCGGGAGAGGAGAGTAGGGAATCCAGGAGCACAGTAGGGGGAAGGGGAGGAGCTAGAGCAGTAGGGGGAATTTTTGCTGCACAGGGGGATTAGGGTGTGCCTGGGTACACCTGGCACACCCTGTGCACACGCCTATGAGTTTTAAATAAGTAGGTCTAGATTTTGACCTGCTTAGATTTCAATGGAATCAGAGGATGAAAATACCAGTTACTGCTCTTTCCCGGTTTGGCGAGTGTCCATAGTTACAGACATCATTTGAAAAGGGAAGGGGAAGAGGAAACTACTAGTTTACAAGACTACTTTTTTTTGGCTAATAAAGGTTAAAGGGGTTGTAAAGGTTTGTTTTTTATTTTCTAAATAGGTTACATTAAGCTAGTGCATTGTTGGTTCACTTACCTTTTCCTTCGATTTCCCTTCTAAATGTTTTTTTTCTTTGTTTTCTTTGTCTGAATTTCTCACTTCCTGTTCCTCCTCAGTAAGCTGTTCTGGCTGACTAACCAACGCTCGGATGATGGTGGAAAGCTTACTGAGGAGAAACAGGAAATGAGAAATTCAGACAAAGAAAAAAAAAATTAGAAGGGAAATCGAAGAAAAAGGTAAGTAAAAAAACAATGCACTAGCTTAAAGGAGCCTATTTAGAAAATTAAAAACAAACATTTACAACTAGATAGATAGATAGATAGATAGATAGATAGATAGATAGATAGATAGATAGATAGATAGATATTTGGGGTGACCAACCAATCAGTCACATTTAGTTGTCATAGGAATAATAATGTGTTTGGTCATCAACCTTAGATAAACATTTCTCATGCATATCACGTATCACTTTGTAGCCAATTTATTTTGTTATGTTGTCTGGTCAAATCATGGCCTACCCATTAACTGAACTGATATGCAGATCAATCAATTTAATCCATGGCACACTGACTCTTTTGTAATTGGCCTTTTTATATAAGAAGTCACAGTGTTGCTATGATTGCCATTAAAATGACACATTTGAGTCGAACCCTATGTAAATGATCACTATAAATTGGGCAATCCTTAGATTGATTGAAATATCTGAGCAGGTAGAAACAAGAGCTTAAATATCAACTATGCAGATGTACTGTAGGGAATTGTTGATCATTTATACAGTATGGTTTTAATTACATTAATACATTTATATTTTTGTAAAATGTGTTAAAATCATGTGCCTCTCTCTTTACAATGACAGCTATTTACTGTCTACTCCATTCAGCATGTAAAATCAGTCTGAGAACAAAATATACTATCTAAGAAAATGAAAGTGAGCTAAATCAGAACAGTTTCTCATTTCTCTGTGCTTTTAAGCAGAATTGTGTAATTGTGTCACATGACTTTGTGCTGTGCAACTTCCCACTCATACTGCAAAATGAACAGGCAGCTTAAAGCAGAGTTCCACCCAAAAATGGAATTTCCACTTTTCAAAAGCTTCCTCCCCTCCGGTGTCACATTTGGCATCTTTCAGGGAGGAGGAGGGAACAGATACCTGTCTAATACAGGTATTTTGCTCCCACTTCCGGGCATAGATACCCAAGCCACCCACGGGTATCTACGCCACTTCTTGATCCTTCTCCGTCCCCCTGCTGTCTTCTAGGAGACACACAGGTCCCAGAAGACAGCAGGGACCAGTGGGATAGCACAGCGCAAGTTGCACATGCGCATACCTCCCAACTTTCTGAGATGGGAATGAGGGACACCTATCAGCAAAAGTATGCAGGCATAGGACACACCCCTTGCCACGCCCCCTCAAAGGAGAATTGTACAAAAAAATAAGATTGGTTAAACCCACAAGTGCTTTTTTTACCACTAATATTCCTTTATATTGGCTTTTGGAATTTACAAATGCAGCAATTTAGAAATCAGATTAAAGGTTTAGCACTGGGAAACACTTTTTGATAGATAAAAAGTGCATTTTATATACATCTATATAGTTTAGACCAAAATGAGGGACAAATGAGGAGAATGAGGGACAGAGGGACATTGCTCCAAATCAGGTACAGTCCCTCGAAATCAGGGACAGTTGGGAGGTATGCATGCGCAGTAGGGAACCAGGAAGTGAAGCAGCAAGACTTCACTTCCTGATTCCCTTACCGAAGATGGCGGCGGCAACACCTGAGAGCCAAGGGACAGAACGGCTTCGGGTGCTGAGATTGCGGGTGCCCTGGACAGGCAAGTGCCCTTGTTTTAAAAGTCAGTGGACTTTAATGCAATTCACATTAACGCACTCACACACCTAAAGGGGACGTTCTGCTTTATGTCCCCTCCCCGACTCCTCTTTTATTTTTTGGGTTATTTTGGGGGGGCGAAGCGAGTACCTTGTATTGACAGGTACACGGTCCCACTTCCGGTCGGTTCGCCACGGTGATCCACCGGAAGTTCTCCTCCCATTTACCACCTCACTTGCAACCTTCTCGGACATGAAACAGGTCCCAAAAGATAGCAGGACCATTCACAGGGCGCAGCACGGCTCGTGCGTGTGCAGTGGACACCCGGCTGTTAAGCTGAAATGAATCACAGCCGGCTGCCCACAGTAAACATGCCAGGGACCCGAAGACCGGAAAAGAGCTGGTTCAGATGGGCACAGTGCTAGACCCCTGGACAGGTAAGTGTCCTTTTATTAAAAGTCAGCAGGTAGAGTATTGGTAGCTTGTAACTTTTTTAAAAGGGTGAAGAACCGCTTTGAAGCAGACTTGCAGTATTGCACTGCACTGTTGTAGATTGGCATATGGGTTGATTTACTCAAGTCAAATACACTGCACTCTGCAAGTGCAGTTGCTCCAGAGCTTAGTAAATGAAGTAACGCTTCACTTTGCAAAGAATATCCAATCACTTGTAAAGTAAAAAAAATTTGCATTTTTGCTTGCATATGGTTGGATGATGGAAGCCAGCAGAGCTTCCCCTCATTTGCTAAGCACTTCGCTTGCAGAGTGAAAATGCACCTTGCAAAGTGCACAGTCTGACTGCCTTTAGTACATCAACCCCTTAGTGTTAACATTTAGTTCAAAGCTACAGGGGTTTATTTACTAAAGACAAATAGACTATGCACTTTGCAAAGTTCAGTTGCACTCAGCAAGTGGAATTGCTCCAGCGCTTAGTAAATGAGGTAAAGTTTCAATTGCAAAGAATACCCAATCACATGCAAGGAAATAAAAAAAAAATGCATTTTTGTTTGCACGTGATTGGATGATGGAAGTCATTTACTAAGCTCTGGAGCAACTGCACATTGCAAATTGCACAGTCGCTCAGCGGCGCAATCCCACGCTCACATGGCGCATCTCAGATCGGCAGGATGGCTCTGTGATTGGTACTCCTGATCACATGAAGGCTGTGTCCCATCACAGCCGTCATGGGATGTAAATAGAGATCAGCTCTCCTCTCCTCCCGCGTAGTCAGTGAGGAGATGAGAGCAGATCTCTGCAGCCGGCTGGTGATCAGTGAGTATGAGCTGTTTTTTACACAACGATCACCAGCCTAGTGTCCACACACATGTCCCCAAAATAGTGTCCCCAAAACACTGTCCCCACACAGTAAAAACACCTGTCCCCCCACATATGTAACAGTAAAATCACATGTTCCAATGATTATCTGCACACATATGTCCGTGATCACCTGCGCACAACTGTACATGATCATCTGCGTACATCTGTCTGTGATCACACAATGCAATTATTATACACTTTTGGCTTAAATTTATGAGAAAATTCAATTTGATTGTTTTTATTTTTAAAATAGAAAGAAAAAAATATTGTATTTTTTCCAAATGTCCACTCTTTTTTTTGCTTATCTCGCAAAAAAAGGAGTCGTGAATAAATACCACCAAAAGAAAACTCTATTTGTGCAAACAAAATTATAAAAATGTAATTTGGGTACAGCGTAGCATGACCGCGCAATTGTCTTTGAAAATGCGAGAGCGCTGAAAGCTGACAATTGGTCTAGGAAGGAAGGGGGTGAAAGTGCTTGGTATTGATGTGGTTAAGGCAACGCTCTTACTTAGAAGCGAGCTTCCTCTACTCCACATGATTGGTTAGATCTCCAGCTTCCACAGTACATTGCTTCCTAATGCCTGCGCTTACAGGCTGAGGCTGCGGTCACTGAAATCAGCATTAAGACAGCGCTCTAACTTAGAAACAAGCAGGTTCCTCTTGCACAGTTAACCCTTTGTGTACACAAATATGTGTAAAACATTTGCTAAAAAACATCTAACAAACAAATTTGAAAAGCAGCAATTAATATGTGCAACAAAACACAAACAGTGATAAAAAATAAGTAAAAAATTGCGCTAAATTTATAAAAAAAATATACATATGATTTGATAACTTTGTGCAAATAACATAAATATATATATACCCTGAGCAAAATAATAAACGCAGCACTTATGTTTGCCCCTATTTATCATGAGCTGAAATCAAAGATCTACAATCTACACAAAAGGCCGATTTCTCTCAAATATTGTTCACAAATCTGTCTAATTTGTGTTAGTGTTGGATTAATCGAATTCAAATTGATGCAAATTTTTCAAATTCAAATCGAATTCCATTCCAAATCAAATTTATTCTATTTGAAATTTGAGTTTTGGAAGATGGTTATATTGTTTCTATTCCATTCTATGTGAATTTCGGAAAACAGTTATATTATTATATGCTTCATTTTCTATTGTTTTTCTATTGTTTATTCTATTCTAGTCTATTCTAGATTATTCTATTATTTTATTTTCTATTCTATTCTATTCAATTTATTATATTCAAAATTTGAATTTCTTTCTATTCTATTGTATTCTGTTTTATTCTATTGTTTTTGTTTATTTTATTCTATTCTTTTCTTTCTAGTCAATTATATTCTTTTCTATTGTATTCTAATTTGAATTATTGAATTCGATTTCAAGTATTCTGCAGAGGCGCATTGCCGGCAGTATTACCACAGTTTCTTATTGCTTTTAATGGAAAGGAGCAGTGAAGGAGCGGTAAACACACCTCTCCTCACACCGCTCCAAAGATGCTACTGGCAGGACTTATGGAGTGGTCCCGCCAGCGCATCTCCTCAGTGTGAAAGCCCTCGGTCGGCCCACGGTCAGCCAGTACCGGGTCTCCAAAGTCCAGGAGATTAGGTGCAAAAAGGTGACTCGAGTATAAGCCGAGGGGGCAGGGCTGGACTGGGACAAAAATTTGGCCCTGGACTTCATCCAGACTGGCCCACTTTGACAGGTCTCTCCCACAGCGGCCGGACAACTCCTGCACCCCCCTGGCCACCCAAGCCACCTCTCCCCCTTCACTAGCCACTAGCCATTTTACTTTATTAGAGTAGAACGGGTGGTACTGGTACTCTTATAGGCAGTACCAGTGGGAAAGCTAGACATTATTTCTCCTGGGGGGAAAAAAACAGTTTGGTGCCCCCCCCCCCCCTCATGGGACAAGATTGAGCAGAAGTGAGAAACTCCCAGGCCGCTGTCACTGAAGCCGGCCCACTGAGCCATCAGCCCACCGGGAAACTCCCTGTAGTCCCAATGACCAGTCCATCCCTGCGAGGGGGGCATTTTCAGCACAAAAATATTGCCAAAAAACTTGGCTTATACTCGAGTATATACGGTAAGTACTAGTGTAGTCGAATTCTGCAGAAAGTTCAAAGTTACGATACAGGTGAATACAAAATCATCAAAGGAAATTAAGAACACTGCAGGTAAGCATTTCAAAAACAGTGCTTTTTCTTGCAATGTTTTAGGTTGCTGGTGGGGTCTCTTTATTATAACAAAAATAATAATAATAATCCACTATTAATACTTCAGTTAATTTATTAAGCAAAACTATGGCCAATAATAAAACCTCTGCCTACTAAAATAATAACCTGCTATAATTACACCAAAATGATTCTATAACTAAAAAGCCACACTTATCATTTTGAGAAAAACAAGCAGGGAAAGAAAATCATCTCAGGAACTGCATTTAATAAAGTTGCAGTCTTAGGTGGCGGCTAATGCGCGTGGAAGGAGAAAGGAGGACAAGGCCAGCTTTGGAGAACATATCATGGCTCTTAGAATGTCACACTGTAAAACTGCTGAAATATTTATTACCAGCTGAGACCAATATCTGCTGCTGATTGCACTGAAAGTTTTCTTCCAAAGCCATTTCATGAAGGGAAAGACTCTGGTAAACACAAATACCCAACTTTTATTATCTGGGCGTCTTATGAAAATCTGGGTAATGTTACAGTCTATGCTGGGCCGCAAAAAAAAAAAAAAAATAGGATGATTCGGCATGATTCCTTTGTGGAGCTGAAAGTGCGAAGTTAAAGGGTACCTGTCACACTAGCAAAAGAGAGGTAGCTGTTTTATTGGTGTGATAAATGACAGCAATGTAGACTTTTGCACAGTTGCAGGTTGTGCTGAATAAGATTAGATACTTACTGATTATTAACCACTTGACCACTGGGCACTTAAACCCCTTAATAACCAGACCAATTTTCATCTTTTGGTGCTCTCACAATTTGAATGACAATTACTCAGTCATATAACATTGTACCCAAATGAAATTTTCGTCCATTTTTTCACACAAATAGAGCTTTCTTTTGGTGGTATTTAATCACCGTTTTTTTATTTTTTGTGCTATAAGAGAAATTGTTCTTTGTTTCTGTTATAACATTTAGCAAATTAGTATTTTTTCTTCATTTTTTTGCATAATGTGAAAGCTGAAGTTACGCTGAGTAAATAGATACCCAACATGTCACCCTTCAAAATTGCACACACTCGTGGAATGGCGCCAAACTACGCTACTTAAAAATCCCCATAGGCGACGTTTTAAATATTTTTACTGGTTATATGTTTTTAGTTACAGGAGGAGGTCTAGGGCCAAAATTATTGCTCTCGCTCTAACGTTTGCAGCGACACCTCACATGTGTGGCTTGAACACCATTTTCATATGTGGGTGGGACTTATGTGTGCGTTCGCTTTTGAATGCGAGCACACGGGGAAATGGGCGCTTTAAAAAATATATATATTTTATTGTTCACTTTACTTTATTTTAGTTTGACACGTTTTTCCGCAAAAAATAAAAAATGTTGATCACTTTTATTCCTATTACAAGGAATGTAAACATCCCTTGTAATAGGAATATGGCATGACAGGTCCTCTTTATAGTGAGATGTGGGGTCAATAAGACCCCATATCTCACCTCTAGGCTGGGAAGCCTGAAAAAAAAAACAATCCTGGCTTCGATCGTAGCGTTGAGTCGTTAGAAGCAGGAGGGGCAGAGTATTGCGGGGTATTGCGGAGTATTGTGGGGTATTGCAGAGTATTGCAGGGTATTGCAGAGTATTTCGGGGTATTGCAGAGTATTGCGGGGTATTGTGGGGTATTGCAGAGTATTGCGGGGTATTGTGGGGTAGTGTGGGGTATTGCAGAGTATTGTGGGGTATTGCAGGGAATTGCGGGGTATTGCAGAGTATTGCGGGGTATTGCAGAGTATTGTGGGGTATTGCAGAGTATTGTGGGGATTGCACAGTATGGGTATGGAGCAGAGTATTGTTAGTATGGGGCAGGAATGGCTGAGCAGGGAGGGATGGATGGCTGGATCTGTGACTGCATTTGTCACAGATCCAGCCCACAGCACTGCTGCTGCCTCCGCTCTCCCCCCTCTCCTCTCACACTGTACCGTTCGGTACAGAGAGGGGAGGGAGGAACCAGCGTCATCACATGATGCCGGTTTGTTTACAAGTGATCGCTTTGTCATTGGACGGAGCGATCACTTGGTAAACCGCCGCTATCAGCGGCGATTTACCGTGATCCGTCATGGACATTCCTGTGTGCGCGCCCCAGGGGGCGCGCGGGAGCGCGTTTCTGGGAGGAAGTCCATGGACGTCCTCCCAAAGTTAAGGAACCGCCTTGTAGACATATTTCGTCTATAAGGCGGTGATTAAGTGGTTAATTAGAGCAAAAACACTCCTATGACCACATCCGTAAATAATGGGTATAAAGAAGAAATATGGTCACAAAGGCCCTAGGTCGGACTTTAGAGCCAACACTGAATGATAGTGCAATTGAAGGATATATGAGAGAATAAAAAAAAAGAGTCTTGTGCATTATCCTTTTCATGTATTTATTAAAATAGAAAGTATTAAAAAATACGTACAAGCATGGAAAGAAACCCACAATGTAACAGTCTTTGACTTGTGGCAATCCGACACCACTGCTGGCTGCTGGCTGACGCGTTTCGAAGGATTGCCTTCTTTCTCAGGGAGAAGGCAATCCTTCGAAACACGTCAGACAGCAGTGGTTTGCACGTCCTCTCTTTAGAATCTGGAGACTGCCACAAGTCAAAGACTGTTACATTGTGGTTTCCTTTCCATACTTGTAAGTAGTTTTTAATACTTTCTATTTTAATAAATACATCAAAGGATAATGTACAGGTCTGGTGTGCCCTCTTTTTTCTATTCTCTCATTTGACTACTAGGACACCCCTATCCTGGAGGGCAGCAAGGCCTGAGATATTATCTATTCTGAACCTTGGATCGCCTGGTGAACACATTTGTGTGCAAGAGTATTTGTTTTGCTGCCAATTGAAGGATATATTTTATTTATACACAGTACAATAATGCAAAAGGACCATAACACAATAAGAATCAAAATCGTGCACAGTGAGCTAAACTTGAAAACTACACGATGCAAAATGAAAGGAATGCACCATGTAGCCTTAGTGAGTCCCTGGCGTCAACGCGTTTCGCTGTTTGCTTCGCCAGGATGCAATCAGGGGGCATTTTAAAGAAACAGGTTTTACTATCTTGTTAGAATAAAGGCATGCCTAAATCAGGATAGATAGACTTCCAAAGGGGCCTCATATATCACCATAGAGGGCAGTGTGCTTTCCAGACATATATAGTCACTTGCTAAATATCCAATGTAGTATGATACCAGTTCTGGGGTACATTGAGCAGGGAATTACATAGGGCTATATCAAACGGGGGTGCTCTGACGGTCCATTCACCGACCACAGTCAAAGGCCCATTCAATTATAAGAGCTAGAGCAGCCTGTCCTGTAAGTAGCACATCTAGCTACAGCCACGGATCAATTTGTTTTTAAAATTGAGCCATCCATTAAGTCACTTACTGATTACTTTTACTTGTTGCCTGGAATTGTTCTTTATGTGGCATACTACCTGACCTAAGAGAACAGTCCTCTGACTTGTGTGTGCCCCATCTGTCAACTGGAGGTACCTAATGTCACTTGTGATGGGTAATGATCTTTCAAAAGCTATGAAATTATGTTAAACACACATCTAAAGATATAAAGTACATTTTTCTAATTAAATTTTTGGTAGTACCAAGGAATCAGTTCAAAATTTAATTGTAGGTGAAAAGCCTGCTGTAAGAAACACTTTGTATTCTATCTATTATGTGAAAGCACTACTAATTTCAACATTTATTTATGTAAATAATAATGATCATATTTTTTCCCCCCGCATTGCACCATTCCTTAACTTTTAAATCAGGATGAATAGCACAACTACTCAGGGTCATCTTAATAGCTTAATGGCCCCTGGGCAAAGTAATGAACTGGGGCCCCTACCAGCCTGCCCCAATTTATGAACCTACTATGAAGAATTAAAGTATAAATAGTTGAATTAAACATATATATTCATTAGTACTTTCATTAGAATTTGAAATAAATAAGAAAACGTCATAAATCAAAGATTAATCAACACATAGGGCATAGTACAGGGGGTGGGGGGGCAGAAGGGCACAGTACAAGGGGTCAGGAGTGCACAGTACGGGGGGATCACCAGGGCACAGTACAAAGGGTCAGGAGTGCACAGTATAGGGGGGGTCAGCAGGGCAAAGTACAGGGGGTCAGCATGGCACAGTACAGGGGGTCAGGAGTGCACAGTACAGGGGGAGAAGCAGACGGGCACAGTACAGGGGGTCAGGAGTGCACAGTACCGGGGGAGAAGCAGAAGGGCACAGTACAGGGGGTCAGGAGTGCACAGTACAGGGGATCAGCAGGGCACAGTACAGGGGGTCAAGAGTGCACAGTAGGGGGGGTGATCAGCAGGGCACAGTACAGGGGGCAGGAGTGCACAATACAGGTGGGATAAGCAGGGCACAGTATAGGGGGTCAGATGTGCACAGTATATGGGGAAATAAGCAGGGCACAGTACAGGAGGATTAGGAGGGCATAGTAGAGGGGGAAAGCAATATGGCAAAGTACAGGGGGTCAGGAGTGCACAGTACAGGGGGGAAACAGAAGGGCACAGTATAGGGGGTCAGGAGTGCACAGTGGGAGGGGTGATCAGCAGGGCACAGTACAGGGGGTTAGGAGTGCACAGTATAGGGGAAGGGGAATCAGCAGGGTACAGTACAGGAGGATCAGGAGGGCACACTACTGGGATCAGGAAGGCACATTACAATCCTGGGACAGCTAAATAAAAAGCATGACTGTTCTGGCAAATCCAGGACAGTCGGCAAATATGTAATACAAGATTATCATGGGGCCCTCATGTACCTGGCCCTCATGGCCCTCATGTACCACTACCTAGGTACTCCTGGGCAGTGCTCAGGAGTACCCATGCATTAAGACAGCCCTTTAATTATCCTTCCCTTCCCCCATGCCAGGGTGTTAGGTGTAATCCTGGACGCTGACCTCTAATTTTCGACATCAAATCTTACCTTCTTCACCTCCATAACATTTCCAAAATATGGCCTTTCTTAGCCAATGACACCACCAAGCTTCTAACTCACTTGCTATCTCTTGCCCCTATTATTGTAACCCTCTCCTCATTGCCCTACCTCTACACAGACTATCCCTCTTTCAGTCTTTCATGAATGCTGCTGCCAAACTTGTCTGCTTTACCAGCTGTTTAGTGTCTGCCACTCCTCTCTGCCAGTCCCTCTGTTTGTTTCTGCTCATCAAAGGAATATGATTCAAAATGCTAACAACAACTTGAAATGAGGTCTACAACTCTGTACCACGTTTCAAACCCCAACCTTGCCTCAATATATCACCCAAAATGTCCTCTCTGCTCCTCCCAAGACCTCCTGTTCTCTAGCTTCTTCATCACGTCCAACCATGCTTATCTCAAGGTCTTCACTAGCGCCTCTCTTATCTGCCTTTAGGTAATACCTAAAAACATATCTCTTCAGGGAAGCCTATCTCTATCCATCAACTGAAATTTTACTTTCTCCATCAACTCATCAATTACAGTTGTTATCTTGCCCTTCCCTGTTAGATTGTAAGCTCTTATGCCGCGTACACATGATCGGTTTTCCCACCGGAAAAACCTTAGATGTTTTTTCTGAAGGAATTCCGCTCAAGATTGTCTTACATACACACGGTCACACCAAATTACGCCCGTCAAGAACGCGGTGACGTACAACATGTACTACGAGCCAAGATCAATGAAGTTCAATAGGCAGTTCGGCTCTTCTGCTTGATTCTGAGCATTCGTATTTTTTTGCGCGTCGGAATTCCATACAGACGAACGTTTTTTCCACTAGGATTTTTTTCCGTCGGGAAAATAGAGAACCTTCTCTTAAACTTTTGCTGGCGGAAATTCCGACAGAAAAAGTCAGATGGAGCATACACATGGTCGGAATTCCCGTCCAAAAGCTTGCATCTGACCTTTTCCGACGGGAAAACTGATCATGTGTACGCGGCAATACACGTAGGGCCATCTGATCCCTCTTGTAAAGAACTGTATGGCGCTGAATTATATTGTAACTGTACTGTTTCCCTTCGTTTTTTACACCTTTACAAAATTGGTAACTGATTGATGGAGAGAAAGTCAGTTTTGCAAAGTAAAATATCAAAATATCAACCCCCACTACGCCTCTCTCATTTTTCATCAATCTGCTGAAATCCCTACATAGTTTATCACTGAATATTTTTAAAACTCTTTTGCATGTTCTATTTATAAGAATGAGAGATGTATAACAATCCTTAAAGTAGAATACATTTTTACATTTTGGATAAGTAAGGGAGGCTTATAACCTCTGGCAGGTTTTTTTTTTTTGGTTTTTTGTTTTGTGGTTATTTTTTTGCCATCTGTGTCCGGTAGGGACAATTTCCTTTTACTTTTAGCCAAAACAGGAAGTGGGACAAAATCCTTCCAAGTGAGGAAATCTCAGGGTGTCACCAGGGTCACTAGACCTAGTATCCTCATTGGAAGATTTCCGCTCTATTACTGTTCTGGATTTTCTTTCAATGCAACAGAGAGGGGGAATCTCCCTAACGAGGGCACAGACAGCGATAAAACCTGACAGGTGTTCTAATCCATCTAAACTATATCCAAAACTAAAAAAATTGCCTTTAATTATAGTTTATTGGTACATTGACAATACTTTACCATGAATGCCTTTAAATTTTTTTCATTTATAGTAGATGTAAACCCTAATGCTGCGTACACACGAATAGGCTTTTGCCCGACCAAAAGCTTATCAGTATTTCGACGAATTCCATTGGAGTAAAGTAGAACATGTTTTATATTTAAACTCCAATGGAATTCATCGGAATTTCTGATGGAATTTCTTCGATGGGGCATACACACAGTCGGAATTTCCTATGGAAAAAGTCAGTCGGACTTTTTCCATCGAAAATTCCGATCGTGTGTACACGAAATAACAGAATGACACTTAAACACCTAAAGCGTTGTGTATCAAAACATGCCATTTTTTTAAAATTTTATATTTTTTAAACCTTTTTTTTCAGTTCTTGTTGCATCTCAGTACTTATGGATCCATGCAATCTCTTTCCAGGCAATTCCTGTCTACATGCAGTCCAGCAATTGTTGCATGGCTTTTCTCAGGGTAGGTTTCTTGATGGTGGCAACAGTGGACCATGCCGGCATAATGCATTTTAAAATTACCACTTGATGTCTTCATCGGCAAGGTCTGTATAAAAGAGTGATACCTCAGAAGCACAATTGGGGCACAGAGAGAGAGCATTGGCAGCCTATTACAGAACGTGCCTGCATCAATAGCTATTATATTATTTCAAGTGGGAATTAGCTTAGTCTGAACACAAGTTTGGACCGAACCTTGGCTGTTCAGGTGTTCAGACAAATGCTTGACCAGTTACCCATTCAGCAGTTACCCTCCATGGTTTCCAGGGTCACTGGGGAAGCTAACCAATTGGATGCTGCCACCCCATGTGACTCTAGCAGCCATCTTGCGGCAGACAGAGCCTACTTAAGGCCCTGGCTCCCAGGCTTGGTGTGCATTTGTGTGTGGGTAGTGTAAGGACTGGTCACCCATCTTCACACACTGTATTAGCGGCAGGTAAAGGTTCCAGATGGGAAGGGAAAGCTTGCAATTTCCTTGGACATCTTCCTGTTTGGGTACAAGACAGCCAGGCTGCATTCTGCCCCCTGTAAGTTTGGGCGATACCTGCTCCACTACACGCTATTTGCATTCAAGAGTGTTCCCAGTTGGGCCTTCTCCCACCGGGTTTGTTGTGAACTGCTTTTTGCCGTTACTATAATACAAGTTCAACCAATTGCACTTGAACTGTGTGTGAATTATTGCCACCACACCACATTGCACCCACCTAGAAGCAGTTTTTTTTTTCTTTTGGTGGGTCAGTGGGCATTGAGTATTGTGACTGATGTGCATGCACATCAATGGATGACATCATTGACATTGTATTTTTTTTCGTTTGTTTGTTTGTTTTTTTGTTAGTGGACTTGTCAAAACCGTGTGTGTGTGTGTTTTTTTTTTACTGTTTATTTTTTTTTTAATGGGTAGGGGCATTTCTGCTAAGTATTTAATGGGATTTTGCATTTTTAATATTTCACTTTAAACAATACAAAAATCACTACTCCTTGATAAACTAAATTTAAATTATTTTATCACTGAATATTTCTAAACCTGTTTTTGTCCCCCAGGCCAGTGCCCTGAACCCCCCCCCCCCCCCCCCCCACGATGCCATTATATTGATGATCTCTTGCCTATTAGCCTAGAACATGCAAATGACTGTTTCTTAGCATTTGGCTGCTGATGTCTTCAATGGGGTATGGATTCCGCACACAAACTTTAGCAATTTTCTCTGAACTCGAGTATGTTTGGGTCATTACTAGTTGCAAGCAGTAGATTTAAAGTGATTGTAAACCTTTTTTTAAAAAAAATAACAAACGTGTTATATTTACCTTCTCTGTAAAATGGTTTTGCACAGACCAGCTCAAATCCTCCTCTTTTGGGGTCTTCCACCAGTGGCCCTGGCTCAACCCCCCTACCAAGTGCTGCTTGCTATGAGGGGCACTTGTGTGGGCTCAATCCAGCCCAAACCCCACCCCCACTCTCTTCTCACAGGTTGTGATTGTCCAGAGAGTGGAGAGAGACGCTGCTCTCAGGGACAGCTCTGGATCGAGATAAGACTCAAGTAAGTATAGAGGGGGGGGTGTCTGGGGGGGAAATGCATTAAATAAATGAAAACTTCCTTTACAACAATTTTAAAGGCCAAGTTCACCCTTGTTCACCTTTTATTTTCGAAATTCCCCTATATACCAATATAGCATTAAAGTACTTATTTTGCAAAAATAATAGCTTTCCATTTATTCTACACATGCTCACCTCACTGTCCTCAGGGCCGGTGCTAGCGCAAGGCAACATGGGAACTTGCCTTACGGCGCTAGGGAACAGGGCGGAAAATTGACAGTGTCACTGTGTTAGTTTCTCTCTCGTCTCTGTGAGTCCCAGGATTACACACAGCAGGCATCTCCCGCTGTCTGTATTGGAGCTTAGTGTGTTAACTTTGGCCGGGCTGTGATAAAAGTCCCGCCCTCCTCCTAGATCAGCTTGTGTGATAGGCAGAACAATGCGTCTATCACATAAGCTGATCTAGGAGGAGGGCGGGACTTTTCTCACAGAGCGGCCAAAGTTTTTACACTAAGCTCCGATACACACAGCGGGAGATGCCTGCTGTGTGAAGTGTAGAGAGAGGGAGGGAGGGAGGGGAGCGCTGCAGCCACACTGGTAGTGTGTGTGATAAATTCTCTCTCATGTCACGTTGCCCCGGCGGCCCCTCCTCTCTTCTCATCCATCCCTATTTGCTTGTGACATCATCTGGGATGGTCGAGAAGACAGGAGAGGCTGCCGGGGCAGCGTGACATGAGAGAGAACTTATCACAGATGCTTCCTGCATACTGGCTGCCAGAAAAACGCTGTGCCCCAATGTGCTCCAAAATGGCCCGATGTGTGCCAATGTGCCCTGATGTGCGCGAAGTGCCCCATGCCCTGATGTGCCATGTATCCTGATGTCCCGTGCCCTGATGTCCTGTGCCCCAGTCTGCTGTGCCTCAATGTTGTGTGCCCTGATGTGCTGTGCCCTGATGTACTGTGACCTGTGCCCTAATGTGCTGTGCCCTTTATCCTGATGTGGCCTGATGTGCTTTACCCTGATGTGCTATGCCCTGATGTTCACTGTGCCCTCATGTGCCCTGATGTGTTGTGCCCTGTGCGTGCGAGCGCGCCGGTGGAGGGGGGGGGGGCGCAAAATGCACCTTTGCCTGAGTTGGCAAAAATCCTTGCACCGACCCTGACTGTCCTCATGGCTGTTTAAAAACACTTTTCCATTACTTCTGCCTTACTTCCTGAACAGACTTTAGGTCATGACACAGGAAGAAGTTGGCCAGCTTAGGGTAGATGATGCAGGGTGTGTGCTAATGAGATCAGCTGGTCAACTCCTTCCTGTGTCATGACCTTAAGTCTGTCCGGGAAGTAAGGCAGAAGTAATGGAGCAGTGTTTTTAAACAGCCATTGGAAGAGTAAGGCAAGCGCGTGTAGAATAGATGGAAAGCTGCTTTATTTTTGCAAAAGAAGTACATTAATATATATTGGTACATGGAATTTAGAAAACAAATAAAGGTGAACTTAGCCTTTAAACATAAACTACTTTTGAAGTGACAAGAACATGTTAAAACTCATGAGATCTTTCAAATCTATAAGATCTTTTTTAACACAGGAGCAATGCATGTTGCTAGAAATATTTATTATTATAATAATATTAGCAATATTGTTATTCTCATTATTAATAATTTATTGGCACTTATCCACTTTGTACCATATCTAAATAATTGCTCTGGTGAACACAAAGGAAAGGGTTTTCCTGGTGTGAGATGTGCTCATGGATCTCTTGTTCTGTTTTTTCCATTCCTCCCTGTGTTCTCACTGTCACTCTGCAGACAGATCCCGGCCTGTTTCCTGTCACCCAGCGCAGATAACTGCTCACCAGTAAGCACAGTAGGACAGGCTCTAATTAGTGCTACTTGGGGTAGTCAGTAGCGTTGTCTGTGTCAGAATCTCACTTACACAGCGATAGACTAGTGAGAGCGAACTGACAGTTGGAAACACACAACATCACGTCTCTTTCCCTTCCACCTACAACAAAGACAATGTTGCATGACTGATATTGTTATGGGGAGAATGTATGAAATAATGGTCCATATGTAAATGAGGCTCAAATGAACCTGTCACGCTTTTGGTTCGCATGTTGAAGTATAATAGACCAAAAATATGACCTGGGACACATTTACGTCTATTTTGATCATCTTATTTTTATTTGATGGCAAAGCTGTCAAAAGCAATTTTCAAGGGAATCTGCAGCAGTTTTCGGTCATTTGTTTAAAAAAAAATGTTTTTAAAAAGATTTTTTGATGTATTTATTTTGTATTATTTACATATAAACACTGACATAAGGCACTTCTATGCTTCAGGAGGTGAAGTGCATTCTGGTCTGTCCTAATAAGAAAGCCTAGCACTAGCTTTGCACTTTTTGAGTGTTCTTTAGGATTGTAGATGTGGATTGTCTGTCTCTAATTAAAATGATTTTAAACTCTCCAGTACATTTTTATCACATTTAACCCCTTTCCTACCCACCCATTGTCAAATGACGTCCACAGATGGGATCTCCCATCCTGGGTGTACGTCATATGACGTCCTGGGCTTCCCAGCCGTCTTGGGGGGGCGCTTGCGCACCGCGGCAACGCTCGGGACCCGGTGCGCGTGCCCAGCGGCCGCGATGTCCGCCGGGCACCCGCGATTGCCTGCAATCACAGCAGGACTGTGGATCTGTGTTTTTACACACACAGATCCACGTCTTGTCAGAGGTGATGAGACCGATGTGTGTTCCCAGTACAGAGGAACACAGATCGGTCTCCTCCCCTTGTGAGTCCCCTCTGCCTACAGTTAGAATCACTCACTAGGGAACATATTTAACCCCTTCAGTGCCCCCTAGTGTTAACCCAGTCACATTTATACAGTAAACAGTGCAGTTATATAGCACTGATCGCTGTATAAATGTGAATGGTCCCAAAAATGTGTCAAAAGTGTCCGATATGTCCACCGCAATGTCATGGTCACAATAAAAATCGCAGATAGCTGCCATTACTAGTAACAAAAAAAACTATCCCCTATTTTGTAGACGCAAATCAGTACCCACCAGTGCTGCCTATCAGTGCCCATCAGTGCTGCCTATCAGTGCTCATCAGTAGTGTATATCAGTGCCACCTATCAGTGGCCATCAGTGCTGTATATCAGTGCCTCCTCATCATGCCTCCTCAATCATGCCACCCCATGATTGCCGATGAGTGCCGCCTCATCAGTGCAGCCTATCAGTGCCCATCAGTGCAGCCTCATCAGCGCACATCAGTATAGGAGAAAAATTACTTTAAACTTTTTTACTTAAAAACTTTTTTTTTTTTTAATTATTGGTCTTTTTTTTTTTTTTTTTTTGCAAAAAAAAAATAAAAACCCAGCGGTGATCAAATACCACCAAATACTACTCTATTTGTGTGAAGAAAATGAAAAAAAATTATTTGGGTACAGTGTTGCATGACCGCGCAATTGTCATTCAAAGTGTGACAACGCTGAAAGCTGAAAATTGGCCTGGGCAGGAAGGGGGTGAAAGTGCCCAGTATTAAAATAAAAAAAAGTATTAAAAAAACGGGTGCCCAAACTCCTTACTAACTTACTTGTCCCTTGAAGACGTCAATTTATGGAAGATGGGCGATGTCAGTGGCCTGTGACGTAATTACACCTGCCAGTGACAATGGCGAGGCATTAGATGGTTAATGTAACTTTATGCATTATGAGTATAATGTATACCGGTATATAATAATGGCAAGGTTATATCGATACTACTCTATGGTCTCCTATTGTTCTCTTCCTACTATCTCTGAGGAAAAGCTTGGCATTCGTGTGAATTTTGGATTGATTGGATGAGTTTGGATAATAGCAGTGGACCCTGGGAGTGATCTTTTTTTTGAGATCCTGGTAATCCGGTAAGGAGGTGGCACTTCTGGTTATTTGGTGACCCGAGAGCACTGCATGTGGAGGTCATAGTACACAGCACTCATATTTTAAGTGGATCGTCCTTTTTGGACCGTAATTGAACACTGGGAGTGGAATTTGTATGTTTATTAATTTTTTTACCTTTCACTTTTATTTTTATTTTTATTTCATATTGTTTATTAATTTTCACGGTGGAATTTCACATGGTTTCTTGCCAAACAATATGTTTTTACATACTGTGTATGAGAAGGTGATGAGATATCATCTTCTGTAGTTGTGTATAATAATAGAACAGTTTGCACAACTCTTTTATCTTAAATATTAACTTATAACTCCTTGTATCTGGAGTAGAGAGTGCAGCATTTTGCACCTAGATCATAAAAATATTAGGGTTAAAGAGGAACTGCAGTCTGCTCACATAGGGCCAGATCCACAAACGAGATACGACGGCGTATCTACTGATACGCCGTCGTATCTCTGTTTCTAACTATGCGACTGATTCATAGAATCAGTTACGCATAGCTAGCCCTAAGATCCGACAGGTGTAATTGAATTACACTGTCGGATCTTAAGGATGCAATTCTAGGCCGGCCGCTAGGTGGCGAGGCCATTGCGGCCGGCGTAGAATATGCAAATGAAGACTTACGGCGATCCCTGAACGTCCCGAACGGCCCGTCGATCTAAATCTACGTAGTTTCTGTTGGGTTACGCCGCGTAAAACTAGGGCTGAGCCCTAGTTCTCTTAAGCCATGTTAAGTATGGCCGTAGTTCCCGCGTCGAAATTCAAACATCAACGTCGTTTGCGTAAGACGTCCGTGAATGGCGCTGGACGCCATTTACGTTAACGTCTAAGCAAATGACGTCGGTGCGACGTCAGTTAGCGCAATGCTCGTAATTTACCCGGCGGAGCATGCGCAGTACGTCCGGCGCGGGAGCGCGCCTAATTTAAACGGGACTCGCCCCATTCGATTGGGCCCGCCTTGCGCCGGACGGATTTAAGTTACACCACTGCAAATTTCCAGGTAAGTGCTTTGTGGATCGGGCACTAACTTGGAAAAATTGCGGCGGTGTAACTTAAATCGGGAAAGTTAAGTTGCGCCCGGGCTACGTGGATCTGGCCCATAATTTGTAATAAAAAGATCTTTGGCATTCTTTGGCATTCTGAAGCCTCCCTTCAACTTCTTTGCATATTATTTTATATAGACTGTGGTTCTGTTCTTGCCAAATATGCTGCAGAAATCTCCCTTCACTGAGTATGGCTGCAACCCTTCTAACTGTGGGCAGCTGAAGCTGGCAAAAAACAACAAGAGCAGAAGATTTAATAGATGGAAAGATGAAAAAATTACTGAAGTTACGCTTTAAGTTTATATTTTATATTTAACTAACTAAAAATAAAGAATAACTTTACTAGTGAACAGAATTACTGTAATAAATGTATACAGTAAAATAAGTATTTTATACAAATAAAAATAATTATATAAATTATTAGTTAATGTACACAATTTATACAAATTTGTACTTTAAAAAATAAAATAAACTGACCAAATTTCAGGAAGCAGGGCCTGAACACCCCCTGGATGATTGGGGAGCATGCATGGGCTCCATAGATATGTGCAGCCTATTGCATTAGGGTGTGCACCCAAAACCCTCTAGAACAGATGTGACTACACATAAATGGCACTGGCAGGGAGATCAAGCACAGTGAAAGAGAAGACATTTCTCTTATGGCAGAGCTGGTAAGATGGAGCTCTTTCACATATTCCCACTGGCACACAGAGCGATACTGCTAATATTCATGGGGTGATTAGGGTGTGCCCAGGCACATCCGGCACACCCTGTGTGCCCACCTATGATGGGCCCTGAAGAAATTATAGCCAAGGTCCGGTGCTTCCCAGGGCTCGCCTGTGCGATTGGCAAGCCGGAGAAAGAATAGGCAGCCACCAGACATTGATCATAGAGATTTTTACATGTAGGAGAGAAGTGCCAGAATAGGCCCGGTATGGAAGTGGTTAAACTTTTGCTTAGTATGAATCAATAGGGCTCATGTTAAAATGATAACAAAATTATACTATATAAAGTAAACCTTTTCTAATAGAAGCATTAAAACTACCCTTGTCTACAAATGCTAATGGTCGGCTTGTCATCCCAATCCTCTGTCACTAACCCTGAACAAAGGTGCACATACATTTTTCTGACTTTCTCCAATTATCCTTATCTTGATATTTATTTCAGGTCAACTACTTTCAATGCATATAATGAGGTCAGCGACCGCCAGGTAACTAGGATTTTTAGAATCAGTTTATAAATGGCAAGCCCCATTCCTGTCATTAAAAGAATTTGTTTAGGTAAAAAAAGTACTTCCTTACTGTGAAAAAAATAAATATCTGTTCCAGAGTTCCTTCATGTGATATCAAGCCTAGGTAAAGTGCCCATGGTCTCTGACTGAGCAGGTATTGTGGGTTTTCTCATCTTTAACCACTAAAGGACCGGCTCACGTACATATACCTCGGCACTTTAAAGATAAATATCTCAGTAGCGGCAGCAGCTGCTGCCACAACCGAGATATCCATCTTTTCCGTGGCCGGTTCTGTAAACCATAATGGTGGTCTCTGCGGCGGATTTGCCGCAAGATCACAGTTATCGACAGCGGGAAAGGGGCCCCCACTCCCGCTGCTCTCCCGCGCCCTCCGCCGCTTACTGGAGCCGTTGGTAGCGGTGGAGGCGATTGGGTCCTTCTTCCTGCTTGCCATGGATACGAGTGAGGGCAAGATGGCCCCCACCCGTCTCCATACCATAGCAGGGCGGAAGCAACGTCAAAACGTCACTTCCGCCCATGCGTCTTAAAGGCACATTTTTTTGTTGTCATTTTTTTATTGCACTTTAGTCTAAATATGAGATCCGAGGTCTTTTTGACCCCAGATATCATATTTAAGAGGTCCTGATGTTTACATTCCTTGTAATAGAAAAAAAAAAGACCCTTTTTTTTTTTGACAGTGTAAAAATAAATAAAATTAAGTAAAATAAATAAGAAACCAAAAAAATTTTTTTTTTAAAACCCCGTCCCAACAAACTTGCGCGCAGAAGCGAATGCATACGTGAGTAGTGCCCGCATATGAAAACGTGTTCAGACCACACAAGTGAGGTATCACCGCAATCATTAGAGCGAGAGCAATAATTCTAGTCCTAGACCTCCTCTGTAACTCAAAAGATGCAACCTATAGAATTTTTTGTCGCCTATGGAGATTTTTAAGGGTAAAAGTTCGACGCCATTGCATGAGCGGGCGCAATTTTGAAGCGTGACATGTTGGGTATCATTTTACTCGGCGGAACATTATCTTTCACAATATAAAAAAAATGGGCTAACTTTACTGTTGTCTTATTTTTTTTATTCGAAAAGGTGAATTTTTCCCCAAAAAAGTGCGCTTGCAAGACCGATGCGCAAATACGGTGTGACAAAAAGTATTCTCTAGGGTGTTAGAAAAAAATATATATCTAATGTTTGGGGGTTCTAAGTAATTTTCTAGCAAACAAAGCTGTTTTAAACTTGTAAACACTGGGCCAGATTCACAGAAAAAGTACGCCGGAGTATCTGCTGATACTCCGGCGTACTTTCAAATTTGCTGCGTCGTATCTTTATTTGTAATTCACAAACAAAGATACAACGGCATTTGGCTAAGATCCAACAGGCGTACGGCTTTGTACGCCTTCGGATCTTAGGATGCAATACTTCGGCGCCCGCTGGGTGGAGTTTGCGTCGTTTTCCGCGTCGGGTATGCTAATTAGCTGTTTACGGCGATCCACGAAGGTACGCGCGTTCATTGCATTCTCTTACGTCCTCGCTAGTCGGCTTTTCCCGTTGTAAAGTTGCGATTGCTATTTAGGTGGTGTAAAATTAGACAGCCCATGTTAAAGTATGGCCGTCGTTCCCGCGTCGAATTTCCAATTTTTTTTCTGTGTAAGTCGTCCGGGAATACGAAAGTACGTAACGCACGTCGCCGTTCAAAACATTACGTCGGGTGACGTCATTTCGCGCAAAGCACGGCGGGAAATTTCAAAACGGAGCATGCGCAGTACGTTCGGCGCGGGAACGCGCCTAATTTAAATGGTACTAAACAGATTATAGCGCACACATGCAAAAATGACATTTATCCTGCAAGGCTAGTTAAAAACACCTGAACATATTCAAAAATACGGGGGTTTGGTCACACTATATAGTCATATAGTGCTAAGCCCACTTACTGCGACAAAGTACCCCGAATTAGTGGGTCCTACCCTAGTAATAGAATGAAAGAACCTGGGTCTCAACCATGGGAGATATACTCCTCTATGTGGGAGAACTGAAGGGATTCTTCCTATACAATGGTGGCCACTAATGTGAGGTAATGAAGAGGGGGAGGGGTGCTCCAGCCAAGAGACCTGGTCAGGGTCTATACAAAATACAAAAAGATACTTGGTGGGCACACCCTAAAAATGCTATACATCTAAGCTGGTGCTGCTATAAGACCAAATACAGTACTAAACAGATTATAGCGCACACATGCAAAAATGACATTTAACATGTCACATTTGAATTAGGCGGGCTTGCGCCGGACGGCTTTACGCTATGCCGCCGCAAGTTTACAGGTAAGTGCTCTGTAAATCAAGCACTTACGCTGAAAACTTGCGGCGGAGTAACGTAAACGGGATACGTTACGCCGCCGTAATTCTACATGAATCTGGCCCACTGTGTCTAAAAAACAGGCTCGGTCCTTAAGTGGATAAAGACATTAAAATATATTGCTTTTATTCCAACAGACCCTGGCAGGTAAACTTGCTGTAAGATTATCAACATTGGTGCAAAAAATAACCCTTTTAATGACCATAAGCCATTGACACCTAGATACCCAGTCCAAATTCAGCAGATTCTAAATGTGTCAAGGTTACTTGATAACCATTATATAACTAATTTCCCTACCTAAATAATTTTTGGAATGCATTTTATGGACTTTTATTTGGTACAATTTTTTTTAGCAAATTAATATTTATTTATTTATTTATTTATTAAAATGCTTATAAAACACAGCGCAGTCTTACACACGTGCCTCGATGCGCTGGCGGGATAAAAACAGAACAGAAAAGGGGCAAAAAACTACATCGACCAAACAAGTGACAATAAAACAATAACAATCAGCGAATAAAAAATATAAAACATACAAAGCTAAATATATAAAAATATATAAAATAAATATATAAAAAAATGTCAAATGGACAACACAGTGCAAATTACACTTACCAGCATAGCAATTCCCTATGGGAGGCCCAATGACGTCTAAGCCAGCAAATACCAAAAAAAACTATTGAAAATGTCTACCACTAGTAAAACTTTATTATTCCTGAACAATCTTCAAGAAGTTTTTGCACCCGGAGTTTAATTTAAAAATGCTAATTTCAATAATTTTCAATATTTTTCAGTCTGCAGCTTTCATTACAAAATACATGGTGATCCTGCCATAAATGTCAATGTTCAGACATTTCCTTTTCATAGGGTAAGAGACTACGAGGAGTGCATAACTGGCAATCCTTGCCACCTCATTTTTGGAAATGAGGTGCCCCAGGGATTTTATGGGCAAGGAAAATGAGCCAGAATGAAAAGCATTAATATCGTAAAAAAGTTAAAGTTTATTGAAAATACATACGGTATATATTGAAAATGCACAAGTAGCTACACCTAAAAACAATGGGCCAGATTCAGGTAGAATCGCGGCGGTGTAACGTATCGCATTTACGTTACACCGCCGCAAGTTTTATGGGCAAGTGCTTGATTCACAAAGCACTTGCCTGTAAACTTGCGGCGGCGTAGCGTAAATCTGTCCAGCGCAAGCCCGCCTAATTCAAATGGGGCGTGTATCATTTAAATTAGGCACGTTCCCGCGCCGATCGTACTGCGCATGCGCCGTCCCTAAAATTTCCCGACGTGCATTGCGCTAAATGACGTCGCAAAGAAGGTCATTGGTTTCGACGTTCACGTAAATGGCGTCCAGCGCCATTCACGGACGACTTACGCAAACAACGTAAATTTTCAAATTTCGACGCGGGAACGACGGCCATACTTAACATTGGCTAAGCCACCTAGGGGGCATGTTTATCTTTACGCCGCATATCTCGTACGCTACGGGCAAGCGTACGTTTGTGAATCGGCGTAACGACTCATTTGCATATTCTACGCCGACCGCAATGGAATCGCCACCTAGTGGCCGGCCTAGAATTGCAGCCTAAGATCCAACGGTGTAAGTCATTTACACCTGTCGGATCTTAGGGAGATCTATGCGGAACCTGATTCTATGAATCAGGCGCATAGATACGACCGGCCGGATTCGGAGATACGACGGCGTATCAGGAGATACGCCGTCGTATCTTCTTTATGAATCTGGCCCAATGCATTTGAACACAATCAAATAGAACAGCAAATTAATATTGGAACACACTAGCCTCAAAATTAGAGGTTATAGTAAATGTGTGGTCACAGATGTTCCCAACATGTTTCGGAGATGGGAGGTGTAGGTATTCAATTCATTCTTCAGGGGTTTTTAACAGGCTGTTTGTTCTACTCAAAACAAATGTACATAGAGATTAGAAAGGCGCATAAATACATATAAATGCTAGAAAAGAAATAAATATACTGTAAATGTATATGAATACAGCAGGTAAACAACAAAACATCTATTCATGTGACATGGGAATTCATCATACTCACAGAAGATCATGTCCTTAGAAATACAATACAACTTTTCATAGGGTAACCACGCTCTGCTCTTGTGTCCCAATTGTGCTGTTATTGTATTGTCACCCTGTCACGCAGCTTTTGGCGGAGACTACGAGTGGCAAACATTGCACAGGCTTAGTCCACTGTTGTCACCCTTTGGGAAACCCTCTCTAAGAGATGCAATGCAGCCATCATTGGAGTGACTGTACAGTAGACAACTTGGCCAAGTGCATGTTGTTCTACATCCAGTAGGTGACACTGTGCCAATATACAGATAGAGTGGAGTCTGTAGAGGGAATTGTCCCCTCATGGACTCCGTCTGTGTCTCAGAGGTACCAATTGTTTGGTTGGATGCTGCAAGTTCTGGTGGCCTTTGGCAGCTATTTTGGCGTGGGACCTCATAAATTAGGGTACCCGTGTGATCTGGGTACATCAAGAGGAAGTAATAGGTTAGGGACAGACACCCTGTTAGGGAGAGTGAATAGCACAGGAAGACATTCCTGGCGAGCAGAGTTAGCTCATAGACAATGCCTGTGTAGAGGAAACATTCCAATATCCAGACCAGTGAAGTGGGGCTCATCTCAGCAGCATCAGAGTGCCTTCCCAGTACACCACAAATCACCACCCCTCCAGCAGAAGACATCCTCCAAAAATATGGGTCCAAGCCTGGTGACACGGTTCAAATACCCTGCCATGGTCTGAAGTCAGGCTCAGAGGCCAGTAGCTGTAGCAGTAGCAAGGTACCTACCAAACAGTAAGTACAGAAGTAAGTCACCCTGGCAGGTGACATGGGCTTACCTGAGATTTGGAGTCTAAGTACTAACCAGTGCTCACCAGAGCTTCTGATGTTGGAGATGGGTTTTGCTGCATGTTAGTACCAGGTCACAGTCCTCAGGAGCATCCAACCAGGAGGTGAACAAGCCAGGGTCCAGTAGCAGATATAGCAGGTAGGGATAGTCAGTAAAAAAGCCAAAGGTCAGCAACTGTCAGAAACCATGAATCAGACCAAGACAGAAGTACAGTTAAATCACACTTGTTTATTAATAATAATAATAATAATAATAATAATAATAATAATAATAAAAAGGTAAACAGAGTAAGCGTAGTCAAACAAGCAAGAGTTCAGTAACTGGATCGGGTAGTCAGCCAAGCCAATGTCAGAGAGCTAGAGATAAACGTAGTAGTCCAACAAGCAGGATCAGGAGCCAGAAGGAATGCCAGCCGAGCAAACCCACAACAGGAACGCAGGAGAAAGTCTCTGTGATGTAGACAAAGGTGAAGGCAGAGATGAAGTGAGCTGAAAGGCTTTAAGTAGGCAAGACCAACAAGCAGATCATCAACAGGTGGAGAGAAAGGAGCTGGCCATTAGCCGACAGCTGAGCGGCCAGCTCAGAGGAAAAAGGGCTGAGCCCAGCCCTGACAGTAACAAGTCGTTGCAGGTTGGGATTAAGCAGAAGCATAGTCAAGGAACAAGCCAAAGGTCAGCAATGAGTGGTAACAAAGATATGGACAGTGGCAGAAGTGGCAAGAGCGACATATTGGCCGGTCGAGCACAATAATCTGGTAAGCAGGAAGTGCAGAGTCATGGCTTAAATCAAAGAGTTCACGGGAGGAGCAAAGATTTCAAAGTTCAAGAAAAACAGCGTTCAAGGCAAAATCATTCAAGGAATTGTTGAGGGAGCTGTCCAGCATCCCAGGTGGTTCAGCAGGAAGAGACTTCACCAGACAAAGCACTGTTTGCAGGATTAGACTCGGGGCTTGACAGTCTCACTGTATATTGCCTAATACCAGTGCCTATAAAAACTGTCTTTATTCATTACCGCTAACCAATATACAATATACAAGATAAACTTCAACATTAAGAACTATGGGCCAGATCCACAAACGAATTACGCCGGCGTATCTATGGATACGCCGCGTAATTTCAAAGTTCCCCCGTCGTATCTTTGTTTTGTATACACAAAACAAGATACGACTGAATGAGGGATCGATCCGACAGGCGTACGTCTTAGTACGCCGTCGGATCGTAGGTGCATATTTACACTAGCCGCTAGGTGGCGTTTCCGTCGAATTCTGCGTCGACTATGCAAATTAACTAGATACGGCGATCCACGAACGTATGTCCGGCCGTCGCATTTTTTGATGTCGTTTCCGTAAGGCTTTTTTTGGCATATAGTTACCCCTGCTATATGAGGCGTATCCTATGTTAATTATGGCCGTCGTTCCCGCGTCAAATTTTGAAAATGTTACGTCGTTTGCGTAAGTTGTTCGCGAATAGGGCTTTGCGTAGAATGACGTTAACGTCGTAAGCATTGGCTTGTTCCGGTTTAATTTCGAGCATGGGATACCCCCACGAACGGCGCAGGCGGCGTTAAAAAAAAACATAATTTACGTCGGGTCAGGACGTATTAACATAAAACACGCCCCCATCACATCGATTTGAATTGCGCGCCCTTACGCCGCCTAAGTTACACTACGCCGCCGTAACTTACGGCAGAAATTCTTTCAGGATACCACAAAAAAACTATAAGTTGCGGCGGCGTAGCGTATCATCGATACGCTACGCCGGACAGAAGAATGCGCCGATCTTCCTGGATTTGCCCCTATGTGTGTGGTCTCAGGAAAGGGCTGCAAAAAGACTGCAGGAGATCAGCAGCACTGAGATGCAAAAAAGGATAAAAAGAACATTAAAAAAATATTTTTTTTTTACAAATAAGACAGTGGTGTATGATACCCTATGTTTTAGGAAAACCTCATTCAATTAAGGTTTATATTTACTTTAATTACATTTTACATATAATCCAGTATCATCAAATAATAAAAAGATGATCTAGCTAAACTTGACATGATGGTCCCTTTTGGATGTCCCTGAAAATGCGTCTGTGCCCCCCGACATTTCTATTCCGCTTCCATTTTTCATGTGAGATTAAGCGCGGCGTAATTTCAACGTTGGTGGCAGTTTCTTGGGATGGCAATGAATGAGCTACATCTGTACATGATTCATGATAGCTGGCGGTGAGTCTGTTAGCCCCGTCTGGCTCTCTTCTTGGCGAGTATAATGGATAGTTACCATGTGTACAGTGACATTGTCAAGCCATCAGGAATTGCTGATTATAGCGCTAAATATTGATTCTTGCTTCAGATGTGTCAGAATTCTTTCTCTCCTTAATTAGAACTTCCCTAAGCACTATAGAGGAACAAACTGAATATATCAGATCTCAGCGAGGAGAAGGGTGATACTAGAGTATAATTGTGACCTCCTGTCTTCTCTTTTCCTCCCGAGTTTTGAGATGACTTCAGCTGTCTTGCCTGCCCTTCTCACTACATGTGATAATCATACTCATTTTTTCCCAGTCTAACCAGAGGTAGAATGTTCCAAGAATGTGTTCTTTTTTTTTTTTTTTTTTTTCTTCTTCTTAACACCATTCCATTGAAGCTGTAGTAAGATAGAAATAGGGCTTAAAGTGCCAGAAGGTGCCTTTTTCTATTTGTTTGTTTCATGGTACGCCGCACCAGGCAATGACCTGTGACGGGAGGGCCCGTGCACGCGACATAGACAGCTTCACCCACTCAAAGAAAGATTTAAAATGAACACTGATTCCTTCATTCCTCTGTGCGGGGGAAATTGAATGGCCAATATTGTCGGTGTCACTGAATGCCTGATTGGAAATCACTGCCCTAAAGTATTACTCCACTTTCCGGAAAATTTTATTTTGTACAGTAAGGCAGCGAAATCATCAGCTTTGTAAATAATACATATCTATTTTTTTCTGTTTTGTCTGTATAGACTTCTTATATAGTGTATAAGAAAAGTGTGTCTAGAATCGCCATCTAACCACATTCTTCACCAACACAACCACATAATATCCAAAATACTATTTAATAATGTCCATTGCCAGACAAAGCAATTCTCCCTAATCACTACCATCCCACCCACTCATACCCATTTAAGGTGTTTTTTGTTTTTTTTTAATAACCCTCTAGTATAATTTTTTTACATACCAGACTTTGGGGCAGATCCTCAAAGAAATTACGCGGCGTATATCTTGATACGCCGCGTAATTTCAAATTTTGTTTTGGTATCCACAAAACAAGATACGACGGCATCTGTGTTAGATCCGACAGGCGTACGTCTTCGTACGCTGTCGGATCTTAGATGCAATTTTTCTGCGTCCGCTAGGTGGCGTTCCCGTCGTAATCCGCGTTGAGTATGCAAATTAGCTATTTCCGACGATCCACGAACGTACGACCGGCCGTCGCATTTTTTTATGTCGTTTCCGTTCCGCTTTTTCCGTTGTTCCCGCGTCTAATTTTGAAAATTTTACATTGTTTGCGTAAGTCGTCCGTGAATGGGGCTGGACACCATTTACGTTCACGTTGAAAACTCCTTGCGACGTCATTTGGAGCAATGCACCCTGGGAGTTTTTAAGGACGGTGCATGTGCAGTTCGTTCGGCGCGGGGACGCGCTTCATTTAAATGAAACACACCCCCTACCCACCCAATTTGAATTCCGCGCCCTTACGCCGCGAGAGATACACTACACCGCCATAACTTACGGCGCAAATTCGTTGAGGATTCAAACCAAAGCCAAGTAAGTTACAGCGGCGTAGCGTATCTTACATCTGCGCCGGGCGCAGTGTATGTATGTGGATCTGCCCCGTAGTCGTCACTGTCGTTACATGACCCTCAGCAGTACTTCTTCTGGGATTGGGGCCCCGACCAATGATCCACCACAGCAGTCCAGATCCATCAACAAGTCTTCTTACTACCCTCGTGAGGCCCCCATTGGTGGACTCTTCTTGTAGCTAGAGGTTAGTGTCCATGTCACCAGGGTGCAACGTGGGCACTAGAAGAAGGCCTTAAAGTATCACTCCACTTTTCCGGAAACTTTTATTTTTTACAGTAAGGCCCCTTTCACACTTGTACGACTTGTCCCACGATTTGGGACTGCAAAGTAGCACGACGAGTCGTTTCCCATGATTTCCAATGACAACCATTCGTATTAGTACGACTTCAAGTCTTGCCAACTTCAAAGTTGTCCCTGCACTACTTTGGTCCGACTTTGATGCGAGCTCAGGTTCATAGACCTGGAGTCTCCCTGAAATCGTGGCAAAATTGCGCCAAAATCGAGTGACTTTGAAGTCGCAGTAGTGTGAAAGGGGCCTTATGCCCTGTACACACGATCGGTTCGTCTGATGAAAACGGACCGATGGACCGTTTTCATCGAACGAACCGATCGTGGGCCCATCAGTTTTTTTCCCATCGGTGGAAAAAAATAGAACCTGTTTTAAAATTTTCGTATGGTTAAAAAACCGATAGAAAAAAACGATCGTCTGTGGGGAAATCCATCTCTCAAAAATCCACACATGCTCAGAATCAAGTCGACGCATGTTCGGAAGCATTGAACTTCATTTTTCTCTGCACGTCGTTGTGTTTTACGTCACCACGTTGGACACAATCAGATTTTTAACCGATGGTGTGTAGGCAAGACTGATGAAAGTCAGCTTCATCGGATATCTGATGAAAAAATCCATCGGTTCGTTTTCATCAGACGAACCGATCGTGTGTACAGGGCTTAAGACAGCGATATCATCAACTTTGTAAATAATACATATTATCAATTTTTTCTGTTTTGTCTGTATAGACGTCTGGTTTCTCTTTTGTCTGTTTAGACTTTTATAGACTGTATAAGAAAATTTTGTCTAGAATCTCCATCTAACCACATTCTTCACCAACACAACCACATAATATCCAAAAAACTATTTAAGAATGTCCATTGCCAAACAACGCAAATCTCCTTAATCACTACCATCCCACCCACCCACCCATACCCATTCAATTTTTTTTTTTTTTAAATAACCCTCTAGTATAATTTTTTTACCTACCAGATTTTGTCATCACGTGACCCTCAGCAGTACTTCTTCTGAGATTGGGGACAATCCACAACAGCAGTCCAGGCCCATCAACAAGTCTTATGAGGCCCCCATTGGTGGACTCGTCTTGCAGCCAGAGGTTGGTATCCATGTCACCAGGGTGCAACGTGGGCACTGGAAGACAGACTCTCCTACACTACAGACTAGAATATAGAAAACCTGGTACCTGGCTTGTCACATGACTATGGATTCAGAAAAGTTAGGTTTTAGGGAGATTTGAATACCTCTTGATTAGGTAAAAGAGAATAGGGTTTGATTTTTGTTTTATGTAGACTGGAGATCAGTTTTAAGTCAATGTTGTAGTCATCATACAGCAGTCCCTGACCAATCATTTCTGCGTACTTCGGAAGAATATTGTTTGCAGGTTTGAAGTTGCCATTTAACACCTTGAAAAGTTGAGGAAATGCTTAAAGGGGTTGTAAACCCTTGTGTTTTTTCACCTCAATGCATTCTATGTCATGGTCAATGGACGCAGCAGCAGGACATGGGAGCATGCCCACACGGGTGCCCCAAGGGAGAGCACTTCTCCAACCAGGCACTCGAGAAGAGGAGGAGCCAAGAGCACCGCTAAGGGATGCCATAAGAGAAAAATAGGGCTACTCTGTGCAAAGACAACTGCCTGCGATCAGGAGCTTTCGGATCATGTGACCGACGTGACAGCCAATCACGGCGGTCACATAGCCATAAACCCCGCCCTTACAGACCTCCTGCTTACAGGGCAAGAAGGCGCCAGGGCCAATAGGTTAATGACATCACTATATGTTTTGATGGAAATTTTCATACGGTTTGTAAGAATGTTCATTCAAAAATCTACTAGTATAAGGCCACTGTTTTGGGACCATTCACATTTATACAGAGAACAGTGCTATAAATATGCACTGATTACTGTGTAAATGTGACTGGCAGGGAAGGGGTTAACACTAGGGGGCGAACAAGGGGTTAAATGTGTACCCTAGTAAGTGATTCTAACTGTAGGGGGGACTGACTGGAGGAGGTGACCGATCTGTGTCCCTATGTACAAGGGACACAGCATCGGTCTCTTCTCCCTGACAGGACGTGGATCTCTGTGTTTACACACAGAGATCCACAGTCCTGCTGTTACTGGGCAATCGCGGGTGCCCGGCAGACTTTTCGGCCGCTGGGCACGCGCATCGGGTTTCCAGTAACACGGCCGGTGTGCGTGCGCCCCCTAGTGGCTCGGCAAGGTGAGGACATCATGTGACGTCCTCCCAGAATTAGAGCACTGTCGTGCCGCCGTCAATTGACGGCAGCCGGTAGTAAAGTGGTTAAAGAGGAGGTCCGCCCAGCCCTTTAAAAATTAAAAGTCAGCAGCTACACATACTGTAGCTGCTGACTTTTAACATTGGGACACTTATCTGTCCTGGAGTCCAGTGACGAGGGCACCGCAGGATTAGCTGGTTGGGTGCTGTCGCGGCCATTGCTATAGCGCACGCGTGGAGCGCGCTACTCTCTTTCATTGGCCGGCAGAAGAGGAGGAGAGGGACCGAACTGCTGATGTAGATTTCTGCGGGCCGGTCTCCCGAAAAGCGCCAAATGTGGCACCGGAGGGGGAGGAGGAAGCAGATGAGCGGGTGTTCTACTTTTGGGTGGAACTCAGCTTTAACTGTTTATTGCTTACCCATGATGTTGGTTCTGATTGGTGCCAGCACTGAGAGCCCATAAATTGGGCAGCCACTATGAAAACTTATCAAGTGGTAGACTTTACTGTATGGGATCATTTGGAATAATCCCATGAAGTGTCGGCATTAGGTGAGGTGGGATTACTGTTAACCATTGCCTGCAAACTGAAAATAGGAAGAAAGTTATATTGTGCTCAATAACCAAAAACTTTGTAGGAAGTTATATTGTGCCCTTTGGGTGAATAAAGAAGCTTGCTGACTTTGATATCCAGCCATGATGGCTTGTATTTGGTACTCTGTGCTCAATTTTGTTGAGTTTGTCTTTTGGTATCTTGTCAGTTGTTTAAAGTCATCAATGGTCATACAAGGGGGTAAGCATAGGTGCCTGGGCACACCCTAATCACCCTGCATGGTGCAGATTTCCCATTTAGACCCCTGATTTTTTTCACCAAAGCTCCCTAATGGGGTTCCTGAAAACAATGCCCCTTATTTACGGAGGCGCAGGGCAGCGTTTTTGCCCTGCGCCCCCGCAAATTTAGCAGTAGCTCCGTAAATTGCGTGTGCGCTGTGTAAACTTGCCCTGCGTAAGGGCGCCTAATGTAAATGATCCCGTAGGGGGCGGGAATCATTTAAATTAGGCGCGCTCCCGCGCCGAGCGTAGAGCGCATGCTCCGTCGGGAAACTTTCCCGACGTGCATTGCGGCAAATGACGTCGCAAGGACGTCATTTGCTTCAAAGTGAACGTGAATGGCGTCCAGCGCCATTCACGAATCACTTACGCAAATTACGTAAAATTCGAACGTCGTGACGCGGGAACGACGGGTATACTTTAGCATTGGCTGCCCCTGCTATTAGAAGGGGCAGCCTTACGCTAAACAATGTAAATTGCGTACGCAGGGCTCGCGCAACATTGTGAATCGGTGTTAGTATGCAATTTGCATACTATACGCTGACCACAATGGGAACGCCCCCAGCGGTCATCGTAAGAATGCAGCCTAGATATGCGTGGCATAAGAGCCTTATGCCATGCAGATTTTAGGCTGCAGTCGGCGTTAGGATGTTCCTGAATCAGGAGCATTCGTAACGCCGGGGCAAGTAAGCAATTGCGCTGTGTAACCTATGGTTTCACAGGCGCAATTGCTACTTGAATCTGGGCCACTGACAACATTTACTGCTCTACTGACACCGTCAGTATATATACACATGCACACAAACGCATTTGTGTTTGAGCTTTGGGGCGCACACCCTAATACAATAGACTGCACACACATATGGGGGTAAGCTTAGACCCTTGACGCAGGTCCTATAGAAGTGACATAAAACACAATTCTAACCTCTTCTCCTGGACCTCTTCTCATGGCCCGCACACAGATTTTTCCCAGATAAGAGATATTAATTTCTTTATTTTAATACTTGTTCTTTATAATCCCCACAATATCTTTTACCATATTAATTTCCATTTGTCATAGTAATACACTGTTTTTCGCATGCCAACTGTTTAAACCCAAATCATCCATTATTTATTGTATTTCGATAACATGAGAAATATTTGTTTGTATTAACCTGTCTTTAATTGATGGCCTGTAATAGTTCTGAAAATTGAATTTCCACATTTTTAATTTGTCCTTTTCAGCAATCAGAAGTGGTTTCTAAATGACCTACCTCGGACATATAACTGTCATTTATCAATTGACTTTGAGTTTGGGATTATGTCAAATGGAAACACCACTGTGGATGGATTTCAATAATGTAACATTCCTGCTAATCCAGTTAGCTCAGAAAATTCGTCACCTTTCAGGCATTGAAAGACAGAGCAGTAAACATTATGAATGAACGATTTTATTCTGTAATAAATAGACAGGTTACTGTGGTATACATTGTAATGTTTCTCATTAATAAAAAATGTAATTAAAGTATGTGTAAATACAATTACTATAATCTCATATAAGCTTTCTTTAATATATTAATGCAATTTCATAATTCATGTTGTAAACCCTTACATATGCCCACTGAAGTGGCTGGCCTCAGGTGATACACTGAGATGAAACAAATCCTACGTAAATTGTACCTGTTTATCTGCAGCCTCTCTTCTCCAGAGCCATTGGAAGTCCAGAATTGACACTGCATGTCTCAGCTAAAGCAGGCAGGGGGCAGGGATCTGATGTCACTCACGGGGACAGCAGAGAGCACAGAGCTGAGTGTACTCTGAGACTGAGTGTAGTGAATGGACACCCTCCTACAAAGTCTCATAGGAAAACATGCACAGCTGAGGGTGTCAATCACCTGCTGTGTGCTGGGGGAGGGGGACCCTGAGGTCCCTTGGTGTTGGTATAACCTGTCAGAAGTGACTCATGTAGATAGCAGAGAAACGAGACAGCAGCCACTAGGTGCTTTGGATTAAGGCAAGTACACACTATATAAGGATGTGCTTTGTTGATTTTTAATTTCAGAAGTTTGTAACCACTTTAAATCTGCAGCTTACATTCAAGTAATGCTTGATTATCCTGTCATGAAGGTAATTGTTCAGGCACTCAGGCATTGTACACACGGTCGGACAAAACCGATGAGAATGGTTTGACAGACCGTTTTCATCGGTTCACCGCTAAAGTGGCCTGATGGTCTGATGTGCGTACACACCATCGTTCCAAAAACCGATCGGGTCAGAACGCGGTGACGTCAAACACACGAGGTGCTGAATAAAACGAAGTTCAATGCTTCCAAGCATGCGTCGACTTGATTCTGAGCATGCGCGGGTTTTGAACCGATGCTTTTCTGTACTAACCATCGGTTTGGACCGATCGGTCAGCGGTCCATCGGTTCGGTTTTGAAGCATATTTTAAAATTTTGGACCGAAGGAAAACAGACCGATGGGCTATACACACGGTCAGTTTGGACCGATGAAACTGAACCTCGGTCCATTCTCATCGGTTTTGTCCGACCGTGTGTACGGGGCCTTAGTGTTATAGGGGAAAATGTGCTGTCCCTGTGTTCCAACTGGGCAACTTTATTGGAAATAATGGAAATAAAAAGTGGCCATTGCAACTCACATCATGCAGGCATGGTCCTACGTTGTCACTACCAGGAAACTTACATTGGTAAATGCCATGGGGTCATTGGTGAAATGCGTAAATGTAAACAGAAAGTAGCTGCAAAGAGGTTGTGAATGATCAGCAGAACATTCTTTTCAGTAAGTATAGAAATTGAATTAATATTAAAACATTAACCCACACATTATTTTCCACAAGCCCCTCCTATTTTTAATTGCTTGCTGTCCCATTTGTACACAATTGAACTTCATATGCTGAACTGGAAAAGCTCTGTCTAATGGCTATCTGTATGTAGCACTACCCCCGAAAGAGCTGCTGGTTTAGATTTGGGTCTGTCGTTACCTTACTGTCCACTATGTTTGTCCTAGGGGTCCTTCTTGAAGAGTTACAAATGTCCACACCAACACTTGGTTTCCTTTGCTTCAAACGTTTTATTAACAAGTTCCTTTAGAGGGACAGAGGGTTAGGGAAGATTCAGGTACCTTGCTTTGCAGATTGCGGGTATAATCTTGGATCCAGAGGGCCACTGTCCCACACTGGATTCGGCGACCCCCGGATAGGCTTCTCTCACTGGCCTAGCAGCCGGTGCGAAGCTCACTCAAAAGTCTCTGCCACGGACTTGATGAACACTGTCGAGTCGTTAAACGGTCCTCTGCCACAGGATCAGGTAACTACACAAAGACTTTGCAAAGTTCCAAGAAAGATTACACATCTCACGCCGAGCCGGCTGCACTGTGAGGTACTTTGGTCAGGATGCGTCCTCTAATTTAATCCTCAATTATTCGGCTCCTTCCTGCAGAGAAGACAGCACAGGATCATCCCTGGACCAGTAGGCCCCCAGAAACTTCTGGGTCTACTGGTCCAGGGCCTACTGGTCCAGGCGCCGAGACCAAAAGGTTGCTAATACATCCCTAAGGCCAGGAGGGCCACCAGGTCAGGATCAGAAGACCCTGCAAGAACAGCGTCTGCCCCTTAAGTACCCCTCCCCAGAATGCACAGCGGCGGGGACCACGCCACTGAGCTGTTTCTGGGCAAGAGGCACCCAATACACCCAGCCCATTGCAATTCCAACCTTGACCCCTGGTGAGAGCGACACCCACAGTCAGGTGAAAGATGAGCAACACAGCCGAGCTGGAACAGAGACCCATAATTTGGCATGAAAATCTGAGCTAAACTACAGCTCAGATAACTAAATCTATAAAATAGTGCCTACTCAACAGGAGCAGGGCGCTACACGTATATGTTATTTTTTTTTATATTCTTTATTTTATTTTAAGAACAGCTTTTTATACAGACAAACATGAAGGGAACAATTGTATGTATACCGTGAAATGGTAAGCAAGCATAATTTCCTAAATTGGCACAAAAAGTAAAAAAAACATTTTTAATTCATATTCCTTGCATTATAATAACAATGTTAGCATACTCTTAGGTCTCTGGCGTCCTGACTATACGGTAATCCAAAAAGACCAAACAACAATATAACAAAACCTATATACAAAAAAAAAATGAAAGAAGAAAAAATTCAAAAAAGGGAATATATATATATACTGTATATATATATATATATATATATATATATATATATATATATATATATATATATATACAGTAGATAGATAGATAGATAGATAGATAGATAGATAGATAGATAGATAGATAGATAGATAGATAGATAGATAGATAGATAAAATGGAAATAAAAGTTTTATTTCCAGATGCAATTTTTTTAACCAGGTTAGAATTGATTCAGGGACTTGTATTAAGGGAGGAGCAGTGTAGCACAGTCATTGTGCTTTTCTACTAAGCATACACATGTGTGATCATTCTATCATTCTTTAGCTACAAAACTGGGTAGATTTCTGTATTGCAAGAATGAATTTTCCCTGCTGTGACCCTGTATGAGCCGTGTTGTTAATCAGGAAGATATAGTGGAGGATGTGTGCTCACACATATTGCTTGTTGGGTAATAGTGAACATATTAGCATATTTCTAGTGACAAAAAATTGATATAAAGTGTTAATTGGTTTTATTTAGTTATTTTTTTAACACCTATTTTTTTCAATAACATTCATTTATAGTTTCTCTTTAAAGGGAAATTATAATTTTATATGCAAGGCACATAAGCATCATATATATTTCTATGACCGGGCATCTGGCAGATAGTATCACCAAATTCAGACAAAACGGCTGTCTTTTTTCTGTAAAGTAAAGTGATACATATATTTTTGGAGACCACAACAAGGCTTTCTTGTTTCCTAAATGTATATTCATTTTAAAAGCATAAATCATTTTTTTTTTTATTATTATTATTATTATTTTTTTAAATGACTTGTCCTGCTTATCACAATATTATACCGGTAATTATATTTCTGGTACTCAAAGTGAAGTTATTCTTAAATAATATATGTATTTTAACTGCAGAAGAAAAATAAAATTAAATGAACAAAAACATTAAAAACATTAAAAAAAATATGCCCACAAAAGGCAATTAAACTGCAAAAACAGAGGGCCCAAGTGACTCCTCCTGTTTACATCCAGAGACTTCAGCCATCACGCTGCATTGAAGTGTCCAAGACACCTCTATATAATACTGTGTTATTTTATTATTTCTACTCCACTAAAATTAACATTTTAGCTTTAGGAATTCCAGACCAGGGGCCAGATTCAGAAAGAGATACAACGGCGTATCTCCTGATACGCCGTCGTATCTCTGAGTGCGCTCGGTCGTATCTATGCGACTGATTCATAGAATCAGTTACGCATAGATATCCCTAAGATCCGACAGGTGTAAGTGTCTTACACCGTCGTATCTTAGGCTGCAATTTCACGCTGGCCGCTAGGTGGCGCTTCCGTTTGGTTACGCAAAGGAATATACAAATTACTATTTACGTCAATTCAGAAACGAACGACCGCCTGGCGCTTTTTTTTACGTCGTTTGCGTTCGGCTTTTTCTGGCGTAAAGTTACCCCTGCTATATGAGGGGTATGTGCGGCGTATCCTATGTTAAGTATGGCCGTCGTTCCCGCGCCGAGTTTTGAAATGTTTACGTCATTTGCGTAAGTCGTTCGCGAATACGACTGGACGTAATTTACGTTCACGTCGAAAGCAATGACGTTTTGCGGCGGATTTTCGAGCATGCGCACTGGGATGTTTTCACGAACGGCGCATGCGCCGTTCAAAAAAAACATCAAATACGCGGGGTCAAGCCAAATTTGAATAAAACACGCCCCCTACATCCCCATTTGAATTACGCGGCCTTACGCCTCAACACATACGTTACGCCGCCGTAACTAAGGGCGCAAGTTCTTTCTGAATACAGAACTTGCGCCCAAAGTTAGAGCGGAGATACGTTACGCCGGCCAGACAGATACGCTCAGGTATCTGAATCCGGCCCCAGGACTTTAAAGATGTCATAATGTATATCATATTTTAAATCCCACTCTAGATGTCTTTGGAAATAAAGGTAATATTGGGATGTGGTGTCCAATAATTCGGCACACTCTTTTATCTATAGGTGTTTTTGGCAAGTAGTGTGACCTGCAGCCTTTTAAATCTCATGGGAGCTGCAGATGTTCTCACTATAGTTTCCAGTTCCACCTAACCAAAGCAGGGAGTAAGAAACCAAAGATGGTGTCCACTATTAATTGTTTACTAAGACAGATTAAACAAATAGCTGGGGAATTCAGCTGTGAATGATTTTTAACGTTGCTACAGCCGTCTGTTTGGGTGTAAGGATCGGGATTTGAACCAACAACTCCATCTGGCGGTAGATCTTCTTTCTGAGCCGCCTGAGATACTGGACAGCTCCTTGCCTGAATCCTTGTATATATATACTTTCTATTTTGTTTCTGGTGAACCTTGAACCCTTTGCTCCTCCCATGAACTTCCTACTTAAACCTTTGAACTTCCCGCTTGCCAGATTTCTGTGCTCTTCTCCAGCCAATATATTGCTTATTTTGCTCCTGCTGCCATCTGTATCTTCTTTACCACTCGTTACTTATCGCTCCAACTTGACCCCAACCTGCAACCACTTGTTAAAGACTTTTGGCTTGTTATTCACTTCGCATTTTCTTGACCCCAACCTGCAACCATTTGTTACCGACCTTTGGATTGTTACTGACTTTGCTCCCGCTTGATTCTTACCTGTTACATCAGCTACTGGACCCCAGGTTGCTCATCTCCTGGTGAAGCGGTCCTGAGGACTGCGACCTTACAATAGCACGTAGCAAAACCCATCTCCACTTTCAGGAGCTCTGGTGAATACCGGCTCTGCAACTCGGGTGAGCCCACATCACCCGCCAGGGTGATCTGCTTGTCTTATCCCGCTGGTTGGTGGGAACCTCTTGACTGCTATAGCTACTGGTCTCTGAGCCTGGGGCGATGAAACACTGATTATGGAGGTCATATCTATATACCTGACACCAATATGTTTTCTATATTCTTGCAGCCAATGCATTTTAATTATATACTTTTTAGTTTAATTACCAGTTTCACTAGTTATAGATATTTTATGTATGCATATACATGATGTCATACTTGATTTAATAGTAAGTATTTTAGTAGTGAGTATTCCCGCGCTACTAGGAAATTAAAGTAAGGATTGTTTGCATATACCGTATATACTTGAGTATAAGCCAAGTTTTTTAGGGCTGAAAATGCCTCTCTTGGCTTATACTCGAGTCACTGTACCGTGGGCATCCATTTTTTAAAACTCGCGGCTTCCTCCTGGTCCCATCCCATTCCGTGGTAGGCAATTGACCAGGAGGAAGCCACGAGTTTTAAAATATGGATGCCCGCAGTGCAGCCTGTCAAGAATTTCAGGTACGCTGCAATGTGCACAGTGAGGTTGTAATGGGTACAGTGAGGTAATGGGCACAGTGAGGTAATGGGCACAGTGAGGTTGTAATGGGCACAGTGAGGATGGGCACAATGAGGTAATGGGCACAGTGAGGTTGTAATGGGCACAGTGAGGATGGGCACAGTGAGGTTGGGCACAGTGAGGTTGCAATAAGCACAGTGAGGTTGGGCACAGTGAGGTGTGCAAATGGGCACAGTGAGGAATGCAAATGGACATTGTTGACACTCTTTTCTGCTAGATTCTCACCCTAGGCTTATACACGAGACAATACATTTTCCCATTTTTTTGTGGTAAAATTAGGTGTCTCAGCTTATACTCTGGTCGGCTTATACTCGAGTATATATGGGTACTTGATTTTAAGACATGTCACTTTCTAAATTTTCATGTATTTTTTATATTATTTCTATAAACTTCTGTGTATACTCCAATTTAGCACTTCTATTATTTTTTTAAGTCTAGTCTTAAGCCCCCAAATTGTTCAAGTTCACAGCTATAACCATGTTGTATAATTATTACATTTGGATTGGGTACTCATACATCATTTTATCTTGATGGCCACCTTAAGAACATGATCTCTAGAGGCACAGTAAGTTTCATTATGTGAACTCACCTCCAGACCCCTAACCCAGAAATGTTCAATATATTGCCAAACCAGTGCACTTTCGCTACCTTCACTCAGCCCTGCTATTGGCTAGTTGTCAGGCAACTCCCTTAGGCCTCGTACACACGATAGGTTAACCAGAGGACAACGGTCTGATGGACCGTTTTCATCGGTCAAAACCGATCGTGTGTGGGCCCCATAGGTTATTTATCCATAGGTTAAAAGAAAAGCCAACTTGCTATAAATTTAACCTATGGTTTCCGAACCGATAGGTCAAAACCGATAGTTAGTAGGCACAACCATCGGTTAAAAATCGACGCATGCTTGGAAGCATTGAACTTTGTTTTTTTCAGCACGTCGTTGTGTTTTAAAAACATCACCGCGTTCTGACACGATCGTTTTTTTAACCGATGGTGTGTAGGCCCGACGGACCATCAGTCAGCTTCATCGGTTAACCTATGACAGCGGTCCTTCAGACCGTTCTCATTGGATGGACTGATCGTGTGTACGGGGCTTTAGACTTCAGTGGGGCTGATTACCAATTTTGGCAAGCAGAGAGCAGGTTTTGCAAATAAACTGCCTCAACCACTTGCAAAATTAAAATCTCTGGAGAAAAAGCACTGTGCCCCAACTCAACTATGTGCATACTCCTTTCTAAACATCTGCAATAACAATGAAAAATGTATGGAATCAATTAATAAATTAGGACCTGGGCTTGCCCATTTTTCATCCTCAGCAAGTGAGACCTAGCTCATAATGATGCAGTTAAGGGTTGACACCAACACAGCTTTCTCCGATGTCAAGTAATGGACTGCAAGTTGGCTTCTCTCTGTGAGCAAAGAATAAATCCAAACATTTTTATTTGGTTGCATTTGTACAAAACCTCCTTTTAATATGACATCATGTTTCCATCCTACAGTAGCTCTTCAATTATTACCAATTATAAAAACAAAAAAAAATTGTGAATGTTTCCATAACCCCCTACACAAGAGACCACCAAGAATCCTAATCCTTTTTTAAGCTGCGATGTCCTCCTTATCACTCTTAACCAGCAGAAATCACAGTAGGTGCTAAATCTATAGCTCATAGCACTTTTTTTAATAAGCAAGCTAAAGCTACTATCAACATTCTCTTGATATCAAAAATAATAACTGGTTTTGCAGTGGAGCAGCTTGGAAACACAGGGGTATAAAATATACTGTACTTTAAGCTCTGTTTGATGAATCTGAGAACAGTTCCTAGGGGATAGCTTACTTTAAACCATGCTCTTTTACTTTCTAATCCTAACTTGATTTGATTTGTGCTTTAATACAGCTGCCTGGCAAGGCAACGGCAAATACAGAGTATTTATGTAATCATATTGTAAGTAGTGGGACAAGAGCAAAGTCTCCAGTACCTTTTTGGAGAATAGTTTGTTGTACTTTTTTTATTTATTGAACAGAAGGGCTTGGGGCTCTCTACTGCTCATTATAATTGGTTTTCTGCTTGAACTTTCAAAAACTGTCATGTCAATACTCAAAGAGAATTTTTTTGCTTACTCTCTGGCTGGGGGCACTCTTTTCTCATGTGCTATTTGACAAAGTTATTGTAATATCTTAGAGGCAAGTTCTGAAGTTTTTTCTTGTTCCTGTAGTTGTGGTTTGGAAGTCCACAAGTCAGTTTATTTTGCCAGATGCATATGTACAACGAAAAATGTTCCATGTCCACAAGCCCATAGGAAAGGGGATATCTATTTATTTATATAAAGCTTTAACATAGACCTGATTTCAAACAGTGAAGATTTGCTATGTTATAGGGAACATTTAGAAATGTTAAATCATCAAATCATCACCTTGAAAGTCTACCCTTTGCTTTGAATTCCTCCTGAAAAATACCAGTTCCTAAAGACACACCTGTGCCTTGAGTCTCATTGCTGTATATTAACAGTGTGAGTTCTAAGATGATGCTGCCTCTGACTGATCTCTTAGGTCTCATGAGATTTGGTGATGTCACTGCTATGCTGCTCACTGTTCTCCTTGCTGGAGAGGAAGCTGTGCCTGAGAACATGTAGTGCAAGGATCTCCCTTCTTCTCTTTCAATACATTTTGTGGATGTCTTCTTTCTGCACCCTCCCTTAATTAGTCATTAGATTACCAGTCATCAGGGAGCAGCTCTACAACAAGGAAGCAATGCCCTGCCTCTACCAAGATGGAAATTCCGATTGTGTGTACAAGGCATAATCCTTTGTCTTTTGCTTTTCTTATTTGGGCACAACTTTCACAGCTTAGACAATCTTTAACATAAAGACCCTCAATCTTTCAAATTACTTAAAACACTAATGCCCCATACATAGGATCAGATTTTCCATCGGATAAACCTTGGATGGTTTTTCCGACAGAACCCGGTCACACAAAAGTTCTCTGAACTTTTGACCGTCAACAACGCGGTGACGTAAAACACTTTGACTCAATAAAATAAAGTTCAATGCTTCTGAGTATACATCGAATTGTTTCCAAGCATGCGTCGGAATTTTTTCGTCGGAAAATTTGAGAACCAGCTCTCAAACTTTTGTTGGCGGAAATTCCGACAGCAAAAGGCTGATGGAGCCTACACACGGTCGGAATTTTTGTCCAAAAGCTTACATCAGACTTTTCTTGTTGGAATTTCCGATCGTGTGTATGGGGCATAATGCTCCATTCATATCTTGGCGTTCCGAATCGTGGGTGGAATCACAGAATAGTGGCAAATCGCAGGACACCCATGCGACCCCTATCACTTCCAATGGCACCCTGATCACGGCATGATTTTGCCGTGATTGTTGCCTGACGAATCACATTAAAATAGCGCGGAGTTGCGGGATGCCTGTCGCCCAAAAGAAGTACAAGAACTTAATTTGGGCGCGACAGGTGTCCAGTAATTCTGTTTGTGCGATTCTACCACAATTGCCACCCGATGAATCGTCGCAAAATCGTGCCATGATAAGGGTGCCATTGAAAGTGATGGGTATTGCACGAACGTCCCACAATCTTGCTCTATTTCCAATTGTGGGCAGAATCACTGCGATTCCGACCCCTGCGATTTCAGAACAACAAGATGTGATCGAAGCCTAAAGAGGGTAGCATATGCTGCAATGGGCAGGAACCAGGATATGAAAATTACGGTATGATACAATGTTCCATTTAATATAGGATACAAATACTGCCACACCCTGTAAATGAAAGACAGGTTACAGTTCAAATCCCTGCCCATTGGTCATGCCCCTCTGACATGTTTCACCCACATTGTACCTACTCGTAAAGGTTCATTTCCCATTTACCTGGTGCCTTCATGACAATATATGTACAATATATAATTTGCTACATGGAAGAGATGAGATGCAGTCAAATTTTCAGCAAATTTTTAGCAGGAAATAAAGGAAAGAGGGTCTGTATCTAAAAGCCTTATTTATAGATCTAGTTGATCCTGTGGGTTAATGGAGACAGACCCCAGTACTATATGTATGCCAGCATGAAAACATAAGGAATTTAAGGTTATAGAAGCGCCAAGGCCTCAGATTCAGTTTGGGATTGAGAAAAACATCAACATTTGTATTTATTTATGGCATCTAAATGGCAGGTTAGTTGCAAGAAAGTCCTTTTACATATATATATGTATTAGGGCTGTTACTGATCAAAATGTTTCTGTTCAATTAATCTTTTTTTTTTTTTAATCGATTAGTCGACTAATTTCGATTAATTATAACGCACATACAGATCCAACTACTTTTAGCTGATCTCCTTGCAGGCTGATTCCCAATACAGCTACCAACCACTGGAAAAATGGATAGCAGGATACAAAAAACACACAAAGGCAGCTCTCGATAGGAAGAGCATTAAAACTTTTATTGTCTTCAAGTAGGTAACCAAATAAATATTGCACTGGAGATAAAATTGATGTAGCTACATAAATTGTAAAAATGGTGCGAGTAATACCAAACGATACCAAAAGCAGTCATAAAAACATGTAGCTAAGTATGATACTGGTATAAAAATGTGTACAACGATACCACTGCTGAATCCAGATGAGGAGAGGTTAACATCAGTCCGTCGGCATGTAGATGTCCCATGAAGGGAACTATCACAACTCCCAGTGGATGGTTGTAGAATCCCAGGTTGATAGAGGGAAGTGTAACAGCCCTTGCGTGTGGCAGATAGTAAGATCCCGCCGGCATGCAGATATGAAGGCACAGCAAAGGAGCCATTCAGATGGACACAGCAAGCCCCGCCAGTGTCGGTGACGTTACTGGATCTCCGACGGAACTCCCTGAAGGCCCAGAAGCCGGCGGAGAGGTGAGTACTAATCAAAAGAATTTTAATCGATCAAAAAAATTAAAGATTAATCGATTAATTAAAAGTTAATTTGCACAGCCCTAATATATATATATATATATATATATAGATGTAAACCCTAAGTGGTCAGCTTTCAGTTTGCTCAAGCACTGTGTATCATAATTTGGGACAAGATTTGGGTTCAGGCCAAAAATGTTTTGCCATATTTGGCCAGTTCGCCAGCCTGAATCCTCAGCTCTAGAATGCAAACAGATCAGTGGGGTATCTAAAGTGATGTAATTGACCAAATAGAGTTATGACCATATTTCATTAACAATGTCAACCAGGATCCCATGGCTATTGGTCACATTAAAGCAGTGCCTGAGTTTCTGTCTGTTAGGCCTCGTACACACGATAGGTTAACCAGAGGACAACTGTCTGAAGAACCGTTTTCATCGGTCCAAACCAATTGTGTGTAGGCCCCATAGGTTATTTAACCTTAGGTAAAAAGAATGGCAACTTGCTGTAAAAATGTAACCGATGGATTGCTAACCGATAGGTCAAAACTGATCGTTAGTACGCACAACCATCCGTTAAAAATCCAGTTTCAGCGGACATGTTCAGTCGTGTGTACGGGGCCTCAGGGGGAGTTACCCTCTCTATGTGTCTGTTTACTTATATCACCAAGAGTAAAAGTCAATCTAAAACCCCAAATATTGGGTTTTCCCAAAACAGGAATCGAGAGGAAATCTTCCAATGGGGACACTAGTTCTGGTGACAATTAGGGATTCCGTTACTTTTTAGCGATTTCCTTTAACTTCTATGGAACAGGAAGTGAAATCTCCCCAAAGTAAGACAGATGGCAAAAAAAATTGACAGTGGTCTGTGCCGTGCTGTGCCCACGGCTCCTGTGAGGCGGGGGAGCGACCTCATCATGGCTCGGCCAATCAGACAGCAGGAACCCATGAACTTGGAAAGTAGACTGGGTGAAGTTGGAAGTCCTGTCAGTGGTGACAGCGCGCCGATGGAGGGCTTTTTTTTAAGGTAAGTATTTCAAAATGTGCTAGTATGTGATGCACAGTATGAAAGACTTACCTTGGAACAAAGCCCTCCAGCAGCATGCTGTCATTGCTGACATGGCTTCCATCCTCACCTGGTCTTCCTTCTGAGTTTGTGGGCTCTGGCGGCTTATATGGCTGAGCCACAATTATGTCACTTCTACGCATGCACGCAGGAGTCACAGCTGCAGTACAGAGCTCTGAAGGAACGGCACAGGTATGCCGTTCTTTAACCGCTTAACGACCGCCGCATGTATATGTACGTCCACAGAATGGCACGTACAGGCATATGGGCGTACATGTACGTCCCCGCCTTTCCGCGGGTCAGGGGTCCGATCGGGACCCCCCGCTACATGCAGTGGTCGGAAATCGTCGGGAAGCGATCCGGGACGAGGGCGTGGCTATTCATTTCTAGCCGCCCCCTCGCTCCCTGGAGCTGAAGAACAGGGAGAGCCGTATGTAAACACGGCTTCCCCGTGCTTCAGTGTGGCGGCTGCATCGATCGTGTCATCCCTTTTATAGGGAAGACACAATCGATAACGTCAGACCTACAGCCACACCCCCCTACACACACTAGGTGAAGCATAACTCCTTCAGCACCCCCTGTGGTTAACTCCCAAACTGCAACTGTCATTTTCACAATAAACAATGCAACTTAAATGCATTTTTTGCTGTGAAAATGACAATGGTCCCAAAAATGTGTCAAAATTGTCCGAAGTATCCGCCATAATGTCGCAGTCACGAAAAATTGCTGATTAGTGGTAAAAATAAAAATAATAAAAATGCAATAAAACTATCCCCTATTTTGTAAACGCTATAAATTTTGCGCAAACCAATCGATAAACGCTTATTGCGATTTTTTTTTACCAAAAATAGGTAGAAGAATACCTTTCGGCCTAAACTGAGGAAAAAAAATGTTTTAGATATGTTTTTGGGGGATATTTATTATAGCCAAAAGTAAGAAATATTGAATTTTTTTCAAAATTGTCGCTCTATTTTTGTTTATAGCGCAAAGAATAAAAACCGCAGAGGTGATCAAATACCACCAAAAGAAAGCTCTATTTGTGGGGAAAAAAAGACGCCAATTTTGTTTGGGAGCCACGTCGCACGACAGCGCAATTGTCAGTTAAAGTAAAGCAGTGCCGAATCACAAAAACTGGCCTGGGCATTTAGCTGCCTAAAGGTCCGGGGCTTAAGTGGTTTAGAGCGCATTCTCTAGTGACATCACCGACTGCAGAGGCACTGAATATCTCCTAAACGTTGGACGTTTAGGAGATATTCTTTGTACCTACAGGTAAGCCTTATTATAAGCTTACCTGTAGGTACAAGTATCCAATGGGAGTTCATTACAACTTTAAAGAAAATGGGTTGAATGATGTTATCTGACAGAGGACATCTAGTGGAAGAAAACAAGTTCTGCGAGGCAATTCACTGGATTGAAGGTGAATATTACAGCAAAACCTGGTTTTGTTATTTATTTTTTAAAAGCCAACCTCTTTATCTTTATTTTTAACAAACGATTTTTATTATCGTAAAGGTCACAATACTATATACTCATGTTAAAAGACATAAATGGTGATGTTACAAAGTTCAAGTACACATATGGGTGTAGTCAAGTAGTAGAAAGAAACCAATGGTTCAATAGTATAAAAATTATGGCCCGGATTCACAGACAGCAGGCGCACATTACGCCGCCGTAGCCTATCCCCTGTACGCTACGCTAACGCAGCGCAGAGAGGCAAGCATGGAATTCATAAAGCCAGTGCTCCCTACGTTGCACCAGCGTGGCGTGGGTTTCAAAGGCGCAGGCCGGCGTAAGTGGAAGTGGGCGTAGTCCATGCAAATGAAGCGTGACCCCATGCAAATGATGGGCCGAGCGCCAGACAAGTACATAAAACGAACTGTGCATGCGCTGTGGCGTGGACGCATCCCCGTGCGCATGCTCACAACCACGTCGGAACAACTGCCTATGCTACGCCGGATCACTGTGTACGCCGTTAACGTAACCTACGCCCAGCCAGACCCACGTCCAATGTAAAATACGCCGGCCTGGTGCAGACCTTTGCATGTCTGGTGCTGGGTTACACCTCCTTATGGGGCATAACTTTACGCCGGACGTATAACTTACGCGCACTGCGTTGGGCGCACGTACGTTCGTGAATCGCCGTATTTCCCTCATTTGCATATTTGAATGGCTGATTAATGGAAGCGGCACTATGCGCCCAGCGTAAATGTGCGCCCACCCTACGCCGGCGTAAGCAAGTTATGTCGGCAGGGTGAAGCCTATTTTTAGGTGCATCTCTGTTTGTGGGTCAGGCGCACAGATACGACGGCGCACATTTATACTTACGTCGGCGTATCTTGTTATACGTCGGCGTAAGTGCTTTGTGAACCCGGGCCAATGTCTTTAATATTTAGAATTTTTCTGTATCATGAGAGCATTCTGTCAGCAAGAGAAATGTTATATTATTTTATTTTTTAATGAACTCTTCTTTTTTTTTTATCTGGAGTTCTGCTTTAAAAAGCATAACAATGACAAATCTGACAAAATTATTATTAATATTATTACTTGTATTTGTGTTGTTAATACTATTCATTTGTTTTACAAAATGTAGCCAGTAATTTTCTTTGTAGCTTATTTAATATGCACAGCATATAACACTATATGTAAAACAAATCTAATTTTTTTTCTTTGCACAGAATGAAGCATTGCACATTGCTCTGGGTGAAGCTGATTCATCCCAGTGTTCAAGTGTACCGTGATCTTTTCACATGCCAAGTACAAGGAAATACATCTTCCTGCACTGTCTGTGTCCCAAATCTAGACCAAGGCTACTCTTTTAGTCAACTTGGAAATTTATATACTATCCGCTAACCCTCCTTTAATATCCTCACTCTTTCCTTTGGGCATTTATTGCTGTTCTTTCTAGTTCAGTAACCAGTGAGCAGAAGGTTCATTAAAACTAATTGAATTGGAAACTTGTCTGCCCAAGGAAACATTAACTCTTTGCGGCTGCCTGAAAGAAAATCATTTTATTGTGTTTTACTCTGACAGTGATGAGCGGACATTTGCCAGGCTGAGATACAGAGCAAGAGCTTGTTTTAGGTTGACCATACATTGCATACATCTAAAATCTGAATGCAATTTCCCTTTTTCTAAGCAAAACTGAGTCTCTTAAAGTTGAACTCTTAATGGGGATGAGTAGGGTTCCCTTTTAATGTTCCCTTGGCTGTCCATGTAGTGACCAGCAAGAAATAACTATTCGGGGGGAAAAAAACGAACATATACTTTCTATAGGTACCACAACCTTACATCTTAAAAAGCAAAATTCATTCACTTCAAACAAAATAGGACTTTAATGGCGCCACACTAAATTTATTTTATATAAAAATATCTAAATTTTAATCAATCAATTAAAATCAGATATAAAAAAACAATGTCTAATTGCACATATGGTTGACACTAGCACATACCTTCCAACTTTATGAGATAGGAATGAGGGACACCTATCAGCAAAAGTATGCAGGCATAGGACACTCCCCTTGCTACGCCCCCTTATAAGAAGAAATGTACAAAAAAATTAGATTGATTAAACCCACGAGTGCTTTTTTACCGCCCCTATTCCTTTATATTGGCTTTTGGAATTTACAAATGCAGCAATTTAGAAATCAGATGAAAGGTTTAGCGCTGGGAAACACCTTTTGATATAAATCAGACCAAAATGAGGGACAAATGACGAGGAATGAGGGACAAAGGGACATTGCCCAAATCAGGGACAGTCCCTCGAAATTAGGGACAGTTGGGAGGTATCCTAGCATCTCTCATAATATCATCCGTGGTGTACAGAATATAGAGGGTTCCATTCAATGATTACAGTCAAAATAATTGAAGGATGGAGTCTCCACATTCAACACATTTCACAGGTCAATGCCTGCTTCTTCAGGAAAGATAGGAATTATATTCTCACCTAATAACAACAGCATGTGCACATAAAATCGTATACCAGGAAGGAACCAGGTAGAGTCATTGGCCAAGAAGAAGAGAAAGCTCAAAGCAAAGAATGGAGCCCAGTAGACATCTCTATACATACATTCAAATAGACTTCCGTATATCCTCCACAGAACGCACCATCTCTGTCCCATAGTTCCACACTTGCCTGCAGAAAGTTTCAGCCTGCAACCAAGAGTACATCAGACAATGGGGTTGATTTAGTAAAGGCAAACAGACTGTTCGCTTTGCGAGGGAAGCTGCACTTTGCTTTTAGTAAATCAACTCGAGTGGCTATTGGAGTGGTTGGAGATTTCCTGATGGTAGCTTATTTTTTCCTTGTGTATGTGCAGAGACAGTCTGGGTGTACATCTCTATATATACAGTTAGGTCCATATATATTTGGACACAGGCACAATTCTAATACTTTTGGCTCTGTATGCCACCAGAATAAAATTCAAACAATCCAAATTAATTTGAAGTGCAGACTTTCAGGTTTAATTCAAGGGGTTGAACATAAAGATCAAGTAAGTATACATTTTAGGAACTGCAACCATCTTTATACAAAGTCCCCCCATTTTCAGGGTCTCAAATGTAATTGGACAAATGAATATAATCATAAATAAAATGTTCAATGTTTATATGTTGTTGAGAATCCTTTACTGGCAATGACTGCCTGAAGTCTGGAACCCATGGACATTACCAAAGACTGGGTTTCCTCCTTTCTGATGCTTTGCCAGGCTCTAACTGCAGCTGTCTCGAGTTGTTCTTTGTTTGTGGATCTTTCTGCCTTTAGTTTTGCCTTCAGCAAGTGAAATGCATGCTCAATTGGGTTGAGATCAAGTGATTGATTTGGGCCATTGCAGAATATTCCACTTATTTTCCTTCAAAAGCTCCTGGGTTGCTTTTGCAGTGTGCTTTGAATCATTGTCCAGCCGTACTGTGAAGCGCCGTCCAATCAACTTTGCTGCATTTAGCTGAATCTGGGCTGACAGTATATCTCTAAACACTGCAGAATTAATCCAGCTGCTTCTGTCTTCTGTCACATCATCAATAAACACCAATGACCCAGTGCCACTGGAAGCCATGCATGCCCATGCCATCACACTGCCTCCACCATGTTTTACAGTTGACGCTGTGTGCTTTGGATCATGAGCTGTTCCAAGCCTTCTCCACATGTTTTTCTTCCTGTCATTAAGGTACAGATTAATCTTAGTTTCATCCATCCAAAGAATGCTTTTCCAGTACTGGACAGGCTTTTTTTAGATGATTTTAGGCAAAGTCTAATCTGGCTTTTCTATTCTTCAGGCTTTTGAATGGTTTGTACCTGGAGAGTGTCCTTCACTTGTCTGGATGTTGTGAATGGGGTTTTCTTTACCACAGAGAGGATCCTGCGATCATCCACCACTGTTGTCTTCCGTGGACGTCCAGGCCTTTTTATGTTGTTGAACTCACCAGTGTGTTCTTCTTAACTCAAAATGTACCAAACTGTTGATTTGGCCACTCCTAATGTTGCTGCTCTCTCTCTGATGAATTTGTTTGAACACATGATGTAGGTTTACAGCAATAGATTCCAAATGCAAATACCACACTTAGAATCAACTCCAGACCTTTTACCTGCTTAATTGATGAAGAAATAACGAAGGAGTAGCCCACACCTGGCCATCAAACAGCTTTTGATTCAATTGTCCAATTACTTTGGGTCCCTTAAAAGGGGGGGGGGGTGGCTATTCTTAAGAGCTTAATTCCTAAACCCTTCCTCCGATTTGGATGTACATACCCTCAAATTAAACCTGAGAGTGTGCACTTTCAACACATATACAATATATAACAATAGCTTGAATATGCTTTTGTAAATACCTGAAAAAACTAAAGTTGTGCCTGTGTCCAACTATATATGGACCTAACTCTATGTGTTTGTTGGGCTAGAGGAGCAAATTAAATATTGTTGCAAGCCATAGTTTAATACATATTATTTAACTAACCATTATTACCTTGCTGAACACTAGTTTCATTACTCACTTGTCCTCCCTTTAAATGTACATTTTGGTGGCCTAAAAAAAGAATTAAACAATATCTACACATTTTTATTACACCTCCTATCTAAAAAGTCATCTTTATACCTGTAAAAAAAAATCTTTTGGAGAAAAGTTAGAATATACAATATACTTACCTTACACTTGTGTTCCTCCCGTGGCACCTAGGCGAGGGTAATGTCACTGAGGATCCTAAATCTCACAAGACTGCGGGAGCAACTTTTTGGGAGATTTGAGATATGCAGGTTCCCCAGGATCTCAGCACTAGGACAATGACATCACCCTTGCATAAGCTAAATATATTCTCCGTTTTTTCTCCACAGGTATGTTTTTAAAGGTCATTTGGGGCTAGTATGCTGTGGCAACAGCTGTGAGCTTGGTATCATTTCTTTCAGCCATCTCCTGGCTTCCATGTAAAGGTGATCTGGGTGGTTGTAGAGTCACTCCCCAATCTTTTCTGTGATCAGCGAACATCTGTTCTCCAATTTGCTCTGTTAGAAGTAAAAATCTGTTCCCCAAACTGTTCTGTGAACAATGAACCCTGAAGTGCTCAGCTCTGAGCATTTTCAGGTTCAGAACTGTCAAAATCTTGTCCGATAGGCAGAGTAAACAGAAACCCAATTACACTTCTACACTTGATTGGCTGCACCTGAGAGAAGTGGAGACATTAGGGGTCTAATAGACCCCTGATGTCTCAATAAAGAGAACCTGTCATCTGCCAATGCTATCACATAGGGGGCTTGTTTTCCCCCTTGTGACTGCAATAAAGTTGAATGAAAAAAAAGTGTTACATTTAGATTATACTAAAACAAATAAAAACAAAAAACATGCACGTGTAAGAAAACAGAAATTATGCCACACGTTAGGTAATACCATGAATACCGAGTAATAATTCATAGGCCATCATCTACTGATAACTCAGACCTGATTGCCTGTAAAGGCTTTTAAAGTGCCAGTTATGAATCATAGTTTTTCACCATTTCATGGATGTACGCAATATTAAGATGGTCACATCATTTCAATGTTTAGTATCTACTTACTCAACATAACCTCAGCTTTTATATTTTACCAAAAAAGGTATTAAATGAACATTAAAATTCATTTTAGTGATAGGGCTAAATTTACAGCAAGGGTTATCACTTGGGTTACAAAGAGGGTTAGTATTAGGGTGGGGTTTTGGGGAGGGTTATTGTCAGGGTTACAAGGAGGGTTAGGCATCGTACACACGATAGGTTAACCAGAGGACATCACCACCAATTTGTACCGCAAAAAGACTGCAGGCAATTCCTTGTTACGGGCGGACTCTGCACATCCTAATCATACCATAAATGCGGTCCCCTACGGTCAATTTTTGAGACTTAGGCGCTTGTGTAGCAATCCCCATGACTTCTCTGCGGAAGCCCAAGCTATGTCCAACAGATTTTTGGAAAGGGGATACCCCATTAAAACTGTCAATAGGGCTCTGGCCAGAGCCAGCGCAATACCAAGAGATACGCTCTTGAGCAACATTTACACTAATAAGACGTTGGGCACCCCTCATTGTGATGTCCCAGTCTTTTCTACACCATTCAGCTCAGAGTTCAATCAAATCAAATCTATTGTCAACAAATACTTACCCATACTGTACGGAGACACCGCCTACCAACACATTTTGGAAAGGGGTGTCAAAACAGTTTCCCGCCGAGCTCCCAGCCTAGGCAGCAGATTGTCCCCCAGCCTTTTTTCCAGTCAGCACACTGGTGCCAACTGGCTTCAGTTCCAGGGAACCTTTAAATTTGGCATGAATGGGTGTCGATATTGCAAATTGATTAAAACAGGGTCACTTGTTCACTCCTACTCTAGTGACAAGAGTTTCCCTGTTAAACATTTCATTAATTGCAATACAAAATTTGTCATCTACGTGGTCGCGTGCAGTACCTGCAAGTTACAGTATGTGGGTCGCACCACGCGCAGGCTGAAGGATAGATTGCGCGACCACCTATATGATATTTCAAAAAACCATGACACCAATGTAGCCAAACATTGGAATGCAGTGCATTCCAAGGACCTGTCCTCTCTCACCATTCAAGGTGTTGACAAAATTCTCACGCCCGTCAGAGGGGGAGACAGGTTCAAGATTCTCTGTAAAAGGGAGGTGTTCTGGATATTCTCGTTTCATACGAGAATTCCCAGAGGACTTAACTTTGAGTGGGATGTTTCCCACTATTATTATTAATCTGCCTTTTTGATTTTGGTGACTGCTTTTTTCTTACTTTCTTCTTCTTTTTTTTTTTTTACCTCCCATTTCCCCCCCCTCTTTTTTTACCTCCCTTTTTTTTCTCTTGTTTTTACCTCCCATTTCCCCCCCTCTTTTTTTCCCTCCACTTTTTTATTTATTTATTTATTTATTTTTTATTTTTTACCTCCCATTCCCCCCCCCCCTCTTTTTTTACCTCCCCTTTTTTATTTATTTATTTTTTTTTCTCCCTTGTTTTTACCTCCCATTTCCCCCCCCCCTCTTTTTTACCTCCCCTTTTTTTTTTTTTTTACCTTCCATTCCCCCCCCCCTCTTTTTTTACCTCCCTTTTTTTTTTTTTTTTTTCCTCCCTTGTTTTTACCTCCCATTTCCCCCCCCCTCTTTTTTTACCTCCCTTTTTTTTTTTTCTCTTCCTTGTTTTTACCTCCCATTCCCTCCCCCCTCTTTTTTTACCTCCCTTTTTTTTTTTTTTCTCTTCCTTGTTTCACCCACCCATTTCGCATATTTTGCGATCTGGACTGGTATTTTCATTTGGACATGTGTGTTGGTATGTCTCCTCCAGCAGCACGCACATAATTATGTATGCGTGAGGTGGATAGACACCACACACATGTCTTTGATCTACCAATATACTTGTCTTATTCTTACAATTCTTACATATAATAACTGTGTGTGAACATGTTCATATGTGCACATGCTCATCTATTTATATGATGCCTTATACATGATAAGGTCTATGTGGTCTTTACAGACACCACTAGATCTCACACACTAATCTTTCACCATCTTCGACAAGTATATATTCTCAGGTCCTCATCTCTTGATATGTCCCACTTCATTGCTTACATATATTCTCTCAGGTATACTTTGTCTTTATATGTGTCCACATAGCCCATTTTTTACACTTTGAGGCTTTTTGCATGAACACTTATAGAGCCTGTATATTGTCCCCTGTTTTGAGGCTTCTGCTTTATTAAACCTTTTTACTTTGTTTTACCCACAAATATAAAATGATATATAAACAAGATTTTAATTTTTGAATACTCATGGCAATCCCATCAGTTTCAGGGTTTTAAGATATTTTACTCTTCCCAACAAAAACTTTTATGCATACCATACATATTCCCCGTGCCGTAACATAACAGCCTTAGGCCCCGTACACACGAGAGGATTTATCCGCAGATACGGTCCAGCGGACCGTTTCCACGGATAAATCCTCTCAAAGATTTCCGCTGATTTCGATGGGATGGAGTGTACACACCATCGCATTGAAATCCGCGCGGAAATCCACTGCCGATGACGTGTCGCGCCGTCGCCGCTATTATGACGGGCGCGACGCTGTCATATAAGGAATTCCACGCATGCGTCAATTCATTACGACGCGTGCGGGGAATCCCTTTGGACGAATGGATCCGGTAAGTCTGTACAGACGAGCGGATCCATCCGTTGGAATGGATTCCAGCAGATGGATTTGTTGTGCAGCACAGCAAATATCCGATCTGCTGGAATCCATCCCAGAGGAGATTTCTCCGCGGAAACAGATCCGCTGGCGTGTACACACCATAGGATCTGAAACCCATTTGCTGGGATTTATCTGCGGATGGATTCTATCGTGTGTACGGGGCCTTATTGGTTTTATTTTTACTAGCTTGCACAACCGAATAATCATCTCTATTGAGATACACATAAGCATATCTGTGGGATGTTACACTGCTACAGTGATATAAATTGTTTCAAACCCTGTTACTTTTTGCTTTATTATTATTGACTTTTTACTGTGTTTTTCACTATTTCATACACAATATCACATATGTATACCACCATTGGTTGGACTCATACTTTTTATGTTCATCATCACGGTGCATTCTTTACTCCACTTTCATTATGCCTACATATTGTAGGCAGGGCCGGATTAACAATGGGGCTGATGGAGCTGAAGCTCCAGGCCCCTTTCTCAAGATAGGCCCATTTGCCCAAAAAATAAAAAAAAAAAAAAATTTTTTTTTTTTTTTTTTAAGATTTTTTTTTTTTAATATCGAATTTGGGGGGTTGTAGCTCGATGACCAGAGGTCACAGAAACCCCACATTTGGGGGTAGGCATGGGAATAGCTACCCCACAACTGGTTAAAATATGGGACGGCTATCATTTATGGTTCCGGAGATACAAGCCTGCTTGCACAGCCTGTCAGAAGCTACATTCAGAGCGGCCAATATAAATACAAGCTGACACACTACAGCAGACTGATAGGATCACAGTGCTTATAATAATTATTTATATATTACTCATGGTAATTAACCCCTTGCCACCCAGGCCAATTCTGACACTTCTCTACTACATGTAAAAATCACCATTTGTTTTTTGCTAGAAAATTACTCTATGGTGGTCTTTGCACTTTTTATGTTGCAGGGTACAGAGCTGCACGATTCTGGCTAAAATGAGAATTGCAATTTTTTTGCTTAAAAGATAGATCACGATTCTCTCACGATTGTTGCGGCGTAACATCATCTTTCACATTAAAACAAAAAACAAAAAAAAATGGGCTAACTTCACTGTTTTGTTTTTATGGTTTTTATTATTCATTGAAGTGGGCAAATGCAGTGTGACATAACATATTGCAGCAATAGCCATTGTATTCCCTAGAGTCTCTGCTAAAATATATATAATGTTTGGCGGTTCCAAGTAATTTTCTAGCAAATAATATTGCTTTCTAACTTAAGAAACAAGTGTTGGACTTTAAGTGGTTACATTTAGTTACAATGTTAGTTAGTTACAATGTTTCATTTTGTTTACAAACTTCGCAGACTGCCCAGATGTTTTCTTTACACACAGAAGTGTATCCCTTTGATCTAAGAAGGAAGCGTTAGTTACAATGTTTCCTGTTAAAAACTTGGCAGACTGCCCAGATATTTTCTTTTGATAGCTGAAAGTCTCTCCACTTGTTATATGAAAGAATCGGCAAACTCTGCATTGGACATCGTCAGGGGGGTTGAATCGAGATCACGATTGTTTTAACGATTAATTGTGCAGCTCTAGCACGGTATTTGCGCAGCAATTTTTCAAACATGTTTTTTTGGAAAAAAATGTTTCATTCATTAAAAAAACAGTTAGTTAGTTAAGTTAGCACAATTTCTTTTGGTATCCTAAGCGATGCTTTACATTTTTTTAGGTTACATGTTTAGAGTTACAGAGGAGGTCTAGTACTAGAATTATTGTTCTCGCTCTAACGATCGTGGCGTATGTAACCTGTGTGTATCTGGCTCTGATACTAGCCAGTGCCAACCCAGCCACTGACTAGTATCTCTCCCCAGCCTGTCCCCACACACCCTCTCACCTGCTGACCTGTGGATGGGGGAATCACTCCTGCAGTGTTATTGTGTTCTGCCAGTGTGTACAATGATCAGTGTTGCTAACTTTAGCTGGCAGCACTGATTGTTTTAAGAAAAAAAACAGGCTAGTTGTACTCAAGTTGATTAATAGATTGACTTGTGTAAAACCAGCTAGCCCATACATAGATTGACTATGGCTGGTCTCTGCATAATTGGCGTAATTTCAATCCATGTATGACCCGCTTAACCATTACTCAGTCCCTAAATAACCTTCCACTCCTGTACATAGTGCTCACTGTCATACTCTCCACACTCCTCTCTTGTACATAGTGCCCACTGTCATACTCTCCACACTTCTCTCCTATACATAGCACCCACTGTCATACCCTACACACTCCTCTCCTGTACATAGTGCCCACTGTCATACCCTCCACACTCCTCTCCTATACATAGCGCCCACTGTCATACCCTTCACACTCCTCTCCTGTACATAGTGCCTGCTGTCATACACTTCTCTCATGTACTTAGTGCCCACTGTCGCACCCTCCACACTCCTCTCCTGTACATACTGCTCACTGTCATACCCTCCACACTCCTCTCCTATACATAGTGCCCACTGTCATACCCTCCACACTCCTATCCTATACATAGTGTTCACTGTCATACCCTCCACACTCCTCTCCTATACATAGAGCCCACTATCATACCGTCTACATTCCTCTCCTGTACATACTGTCCATTGTCATACCCTCCACACTCCTCTCCTGTACATACTGCCCCATCATACCCTCCACACTTCTCTCTGGTACGTACTACCCTCTGTCATACCCCCTCACTCTTCCTGTACATACTGCCCATTGTCATACCCTTCACACTCCTCTCCTGTACATAGTGCTTTTTTCCGTACCCTTTGTACTCCTCTCCTGTACATAGTGCCCACTGTTAGACCCTCCACATTCCTCTCCTTCACCTGCACATACTTCCCACTTATATACCGTCCATACTCCTCCCCTATGTCGCTTACCCACAAAAACAGTTCTTTAAAATTATACTGAATATCCTCAATGTTACCAGCTCTAGAATGGACACACTTTTGTTAGTTCAACTAAAGGAAATATCAGTTCTCATATTTGTTCTGCCCCATTATTAGTACTCATTTAATTTTGTGATTACTACTATGATGTATAGAGGAACATCGGGGATCTCAGCTACTCTAAATATAGCACTTATATAAAAAAGTGGTCCTGAAAATATTTTTTAAATGTTGGCAACTGTGCACTTAGGCACTGCCCAAGGGCCACCGTCCACCGGGTCAGTAGGGGGCCCCATGAGAGGCTCCTGGGATCCTGTGATAACAAAGCGGTAGTAAACTTTCCTGACATTACTACTTTTTAGAGGCCCTGGGGTAGGTTATGCCACAACGTACAAGTATGCACAGCATATTAGCACATTAGTGTACACTTCAATTTTCAGACTGAGCCCTCCAGTGCTGCGATGAATCAGGCGGGGCCTGGACACTTCCATCTTCACCCGGTCTTCCTTCTGGGTTCTGTGCCTTTGGTCACTTGCCTTGGCTGGGCTGCATTCCCACGCATTTATTTATTATTTATTACACCCCATTCACACCTCCGCGACAAAACGCCCGACGCCGGCCGCTCGTGCCGCTGGAGGGGAGAATTCCCATTGCTGTCTATGAGATGGTTCACATCTCATAGACGCCGTACACCTGCGGCATGAAAAAAAGTCCCGGACCCTTTTTTTCAGGCGGCATTGGCGTTCGGCCATACAAAGCAATAGGAAGGATTTGTAAAAAAAAAGTTACACTATTCGCGGCAAAATACGCCGCGTACGCGGCGTTACTTGTCGCGGAGGTGTGAATGCAGCCTAAAAGGCCCCACCAAAATCCTCAGCACCAGGCCCATGATGTTCTTAATCTGGCCCTGATTGTAGGCATCTCACTTATTAGTTCTTTCAAACGATACTGTCGGTCACTTCGAACTAACTTGTTCTTTGTTTTCCGACCATAAAACATATCACAGGACACACTTCATTCACCACATGTATATATATTTTATTTACCGGCAATTAGCCACACGCTCTGTGCTGGGAATCCTCCCGCACATATCATTGCTTTGATATTGTTCCCTTTTCTTGGAACTTTTCATTGGTTATATATACATAGACGTTTTATTTCCATTTCTCATGCCCACCGCCGTCACAGTAGTTCAGTCTTTTTTTACTTCTTTTTTTCATGATGTACTCCAATGCTCATTTACTTGGTGGTCTTTATGACCACGATTACTATCACCACTGTCATTTTTTGACACGCATTGAATACAGCTATACTTTTCACATTCACTGCATCATTGCATATACTTTGACACTTCCCATGGTCTTTATGGTTTACACACATCACTGTTCATCACCTTTACTTCTGTTTATTTTACTTTACTTTATTTCTATACAGGTGTACCATATTTTGACTTTTTTTCTAATATGCAACCTCACTTGTAGGGTTTATTAATAGGTTGTCGGCCTTCTTGTGGTTTTGTGTGTTCATATTCACTTTTATGCCCTTCATATATATATATAATCCTTTTTTATATATTTTACATATATTGTATCTTGTTTGTTTATGAGCTTTACATCTTGCACATATGTTTTGGACATTGGGTTTTTCTTTTCTTTCCCTCCCCCCCTGCATGTGGTTTGCATCCAGCTAATTACTGGAGCTAATCAGAGGCTGGGTGGGACCTGGAAAGTTTACACCCTCATATGTATATATTGAGAATTTTGTATTTCATTTGTAGCTATGACTGAGCATTAGTTGTTAATGCGAAACGCGTCAGCTGTCTATCCCACTTTATGCTGTTGTGTGCTGTGCATTTTTTCCTTTTTACAATAAAGAGCACGTCTTTTTTCAACAAGACTTTTTGGAGTGCGGCTGTCCATCCATTCTCCCACCTGCTTAGAGGACAACGGTCTGATGGACCGTTTTCATCGGTCAAAACCTATCGTTAGTAGGCACAACCATCGGTTAAAAATCGACGCATGCTCAGAATCAAGTCGACGCATGCTTGGAAGCATTGAACTTAGTTTTTTTCAGCACGTCGTTGTGTTTTACGTCACCGGGTTCTGACACAATCGTTTTTTTAACCAATGGTGTGTAGGCGCGATGGACCATCAGTCAGCTTCATCGGTTAACTGACGACAACGGTCCATCAGACCGTTCTCATCGGATGGACTGATCGTGTGTACGAGGCTTTAAGCCCTGTACACACGATCGGTCCATCCGATGAGAACGGTCTGAGGGACCGTTTTCATCGGTTAATCGATGAAGCTGACTGATGGCCAGTCGTGCCTACACACCATCGGTTAAAAAAACTATCGTGTCAGAACGCGGTGACGTAAAACACAACGACGTGCTGAAAAAAACGAAGTTCAATGCTTCCAAGCATGCGTCGACTTGATTCTGAGCATGCGTCGATTTTTAACCGATGATTGTGCCTACTAACGATCGGTTTTTAACTATCGGTTAGGAATCCATCGGTTAAATTTAAAACAAGTTGGCTTTTTTTTAACCGATGGATAAATAAACGATGGCGCCCACACACGATCGGTTTGGACCGATGAAAACGGTCCATCAGACCGTTGTCCTCTGTTCAACCTATCGTGTGTACGAGGCCTTAGAGTTAGGTTTAGAGACACTGGGAGGATTAAAGTAAAATTTCAGCCTAAACCTAATCATTCGAGAAAAAATATCTATTCTGCTCCTTGAATTTCATTGTCACAACCGTCAAAAACGAATATTTATTTGATCCCACTAACAATTCGAAAATAGAACAAATGTTCTTAGAAACAAACATAAAAAAAAAAATACTAGTGTATGGCCATCTTATACCCCCTTCCTAACCAGACCAAATGCTCTCACATTTTGAATGACAATTAATCATGCAACACTGTACCCATTGAAATTGTTGTCCTTTTTCCCACACAAATAGATCTTTCTTTTGGTGGTATTTAGCCACCACTGGGTTTTTATTTTTTGCGCTATAAATGAAAAAATACAGATTTTTTTTTTTTTAAATGCATTTTTCTTTGTTTTTGTTATAAAATTTAGCAAAATTTATACCGCTACATATCTTTGGTAAAAATAAGATAAAATCAGTGAATATTATTTGGTCTTTGTGAAAGTTATAGAGTATACAAGCTATGGTTCCAATCACTGAAAATTGATCACACCTGATGTACTTACGGCCTATCTAATTTCTTAAGACACTTACAAGCCAGGACAAATCAAATACCCCCGAAATTACCCCTTTTTGGAAAATACTAATTTCAATATATGTATTAAGAGGCATGGTGAGTTATTTTACGTAATTTTTTTCCCGCAATTATTTGCATGATTAAGATTTGTTTTTCTTTCTTTTTTTTTCACAAAATTGACTTATTAACAGGTTATTTCTCTCACATGGAATATGCATACTTGTAATTACACCCCAAAACACATTCTTCTACTCCTCCTGACTATGGCGATATTACATGTGTGAGAACTTTATACAGCCTGGTCAGATGCAGAGGCCCAACATGCAGGGAGCGCCATCAGGTGTTCTAGTGGCATAAATGACACATATAATTTCTCGACTACCTCTTACATTTTTGAAGGCCCTGGAGCACCGGGACAATGGAATTGCCCAAAAAAATTACCCCATTTTGGAAATTAAACACCCCAATGTATATTCTATGGGGCATAATGAGTCTTTTGAACATGTGATTTTTTTCCCACAAGTTTTTGGAAAATGTGGAAAGAAAATTAAAACACATTTTTTTACACAAAGTTGTCCATTTATAAGATATTTCCAACACATAGCATGTACATAGCAAAAAATACCCCCCCCCCCCCAAAATACATTCTGCTACTCCTCCTGAGTATGGCAATACCACATGTGTGAGATTTTTATACAGCCTGGCCACATACAGAGGCCCAACATGCAGGGAGCACCATCAGGTGTTCTAATGGCATAAATGACACATATCATTTCTCGACTACCTCTTACATTTTTGAAGGCCCTGGAGCACCGGGACAATGGAATTTCCCCCCAAAAATACCCAATTTTGGAAATGAAACACCCCAATGTATATTCTATGAGGCATATTGAGTCTTTGTGAAGCAAAAAATTACCCCCCAAAATACATTCTGCTACTCCTCCTGAGTATGGCAATACCACATGTGTGAGACTTTTATACAGCCTGGCCACATACAGAGGCCCAACATTAAGGGAGCACCATCAGGTGTTCTAGTGGCATAAATTTCAAATCTCATTTGACTTCCTACTAGACTTTTGTGAGGCATTGTAGTGATGGGCACTGTAGTGGCACTGATCGGCACTGTAGTGGCATGAATGTGGCATAGATGAGCACTGATGTGGCATGGATGTGGCACAGATGAGAAATGATGTGGCATGGATGAGCACTGATGTGGCATGGATGTGGCACAGATGAGAAATGATGTGGCATGGATGAGCATTGATGTGGCATGGATGAGGCACAGATCAGTACTGATGTGGCATGGAAGTGGCATGGATGAGCACTGATGTGGCATGGAAGTGGCATGGATGAACAATCATGCATCTGTATGTGATTTTGCACAGGGAAGCCACCTTGCCGCCGTATATATGTACTGTATACGGTCGGCAAGCAGTTACGATGGCCATACACTAGTAGAATTAGAACATTTAAGAGCATTTGTTTGATTTTTTAATCATTACAATGGTCACATTAGTGTTCGTTTTTGACTGCAGTAACAAGAGAATTCAAAAGGACAAATTTCTAACAGAGAATATGGTTTTAGGTTGGGAAAGTCTATTCACTTCAAAAACTGAATGGTAAAGCTATTGTTTTATTTTTTTATTTGTCATGTCATCAAATGTACTAATTCGAATTTTCATACGATTATTCGTTTTAAAAACCTACTGGTGCACGGCCAGCTTCAGTATGAGGATTAGAGTTAAGACTACAGGAGGAGTTACTAGGAAGAAGATCTTGGCATAGAGCCTCACCTAAAAATGACCAGCGCCCACCTTCCAGTGCTATACAAGCTTCTATAGCAATACAACACTTGTACAAGTCATCCATCTGTCAGTGTTTCTTTTTATACCTCTTTAACCTGCTTACATACATTTTTAACTCTTTGTCCCCTTACAAAACCTTCCACATTTTTTTAAACCAAAGCCGTGAGTCATTGACAATGATGCATTTTTCTATAATCGCCCTCATGTAACAACATTTCAACGAGCAATTCATACAAAGATTAGCCGCCTATTATTTACTCAGAGCCACAATGAAAAGCACCATTTTCTCTCCTAATCTATATTCAATACCAACGGAAATGTCAGACCAAAGATATTAAAATAATTAGGCATTTTTAAACTGTGGTAATTCTTTTCCTATTTTTTGCCTTTCAGAAGATTTGTCAACAAACACCTGGTAATAGGTGCTTTAATTTTGGACGTTAATAGTGGCGGTATTGACAGAACGTGCGGTAATGGTCACAGTAGCAGATTTTTTTTTGCCAGCTTGCATGGGGGATCAATTTAAAATAACAAGCGACACGCTGTTACTAATAATGGTAAATATTTATGAATGATTGGAGTAGGCTCCAATATCGGTCAATCAAATTCTAAAGGAACCTTGCAATTCATTAACCTCTTTCCTCCGCTCTGGTCCCCGTTGGTATTAGCCATTAAAATTGAAAAGGGGATGAAGCCTTTTTTTTTTTTTTTTTTCCTTCTCATCATTCATAGCTTATTTGTTCATTCTTGTACTTTGCGGCTGAATTGATTGTCTGTTTAGGCATATCAATGATAAAGGAGTCGTGCCACGATGGTTGAAAGCTCCCATTAGTTTCAGAGGGAGGTGGAATTCTTTAATGTAGACGCATAGCTCTGTCCGGGCTACTTTGTAACTATTTGCAGATATTGTCGCTTGAGAAGCCTGACATTCAGATTATGTCTGTTTATGCTATTTGAGGCTGAGAAAGTTTGTCAGCGCAGCCACGGGGCTTGGTGGCTGTTCTTAACCATTTGTGCACTGTGGAGTGGGCACTGACTACTAATGACAAGAGCGGACCTCATTTACATGATATAGTTGTCCTCGAAGGTAGAGGTCTATGGCTCTTAGTTTTCATCAAGGGAGCTGTCCCCAAAAACAAGTTAAAAAAAAATGCAGCTCCCCTTTGGTTGATTAATAAAATGATCCCCTACTCAAGCCTTTCTCAACCTTTTTAACACAGAGGAACCCTTGAAATAACTTTCCAGTCTCAGGGAACCCCTGCTAAAAAACTCCTGATACATTAGTATGATGGCCAGTGGGAAGAATGCTCCTTACACTTATGGTCATTGGGAATAATAACCCCTAAACAGATAGCTAAAAAGATCAATGGTGTCCGTGGGAACTAATCTGAGAGGCAAAAATTGCTCATTGCTCAAGAAACTCCGAGCAACTTCTGGAGGAACCATTGGGTTTCATGGAACCCCGGTTGAGAAACCCTGCCCTACACATATGCCGCGTACACACGATCTGAATTTCCGACAATAAAAGTTGGAGAGCTGGTTCTTAAATTTTTCCGCCAGGAAAAGTTCTTGTCGGAAATTCTGATCGGAAATTGTATGCAATTCCAACACGCAAAAAAACATGCATGCTCTGAATCAAGTCGACGCATGCTCGGAAGCATTGAACTTCATTTTTCTCGGCTCGTCATAGTGTTGTATGTCACCGCGTTCTTGATGGTTGGAATTTGGTGTGATCGTGTGTATGCAACACAAGTTTGAGCCAACATTCCGTCTAAAAAAAATCCACGGCTTTCTTGTCGGAATTTTCGATCGTGTGTACGCGGCATAAGGCAGCATCATAATTTTTTACCTCCCCACTTGCCCTCTGAAAGGTTTACCTCCCTTAATGACTGACCAGGCCAATTTTTTCAATATTTTACTGACCATTGCACGGTTGTGCGACGCTGCATCCCAAATACAATTTATGTCCTTTTTTTCCCACAAATAGAGCTTTCTTTTGGTGGTATTTGATCATGTATACTGTTTTTATTTTTTGGGCTTTAAACAAAAAAAGACGACAATTTTAAAAAAAAATATGACTTTCTGCTATAAAACACATCCAATTAAAAAAAATTGAAAAAGTCAAATTTCTTAATCAATTTAGACCAATATGTATTCTGCTACATGTTTTTGTTAAAAAAAATAATAATCTCAATAAGCGTATATTTATTGGTTTGCGCAAAAGTTCTAGCTTCTAGTAACTATGGGATAGATTTATGGAATACATTTTTTTTTTTTACTAGTAATGGCGGTGATCAGCGACTTATAGCAGGACTGTGACATTCTGGCGGACAAATTCCAATGAAAAAATCCGTCTGAGTTTATAAGGGCACTTGGCACTTTGCAGGCGCTTTGGCGGGGCTACCCATTGATTTCATTGAAATCTGTGTCCCTTTTTCGTAGGAACACAGGATCACAGCCTTCCCTTTTCGCCGTTCTGCCTGTGTCCTGAACGATCGGCGGGTCCCGGCGGGACCCACTGATTGGCTCCTGTTGTGTCCAATCACAGCTGGAGCGGGTCGCTGGTGGCGCGCACACGTGCCCCAGACTCCAAAGTGCATGATCACGTACAGGGATGTGATCCTGCCCAGGGGAGACGCCTTGCTGCCGTATATTTACAGTATACGATCGGTAAGCAGTTAAAGTAAACACAGATAATCATTACTATAAGGAGATAATTTATACTGTGTAACATTGAAAGTAATAATATATATAATAATAAATATACCCAGAAGTAGGATATATAGGGTATTTTATCTAAGAGACACACATAAAGAAATACGAAGAGTAGAGAGGAATATACATCTTTTATATTAAAGTAGTACTAAAGTCCGAGACTTTTTTTTTTGCATGGATATAATCATTTATATCCATATAGGATGGTTGATGGACTGGATCTGACGTCATGGCTAAGCCTCAATGCATTTTGCGTGCTACGCGTCCTTTGGAAGCTTCCTGAGGACGTGTAACACACGTAGCTGCTTGTTTAACACTTGCTTTTGGTAAGTGTACATTTCACATGGGTTGTGGAAGGAGCGCCTATTCACTGGATAAGAAGAGTCTGTATATCATACACGGTTTCACGTATTGAATTAAGGGGTCTTGGGATTAAGTCTAAGTGGAATGTGATAATTTCACCCTAAAGTGGAAGTCCATGCAAAAACTAAAATCCCTGCATCTATAGACACCACGGATCTAACACTAACTTCCCTATCCCTGTAAAGAAAAAATGTGTATACATACCTTTTTGGAAGCCGATCTGACCCGCACCGACCCGATCTCCAGCGGCAGAAGCTCTGCAGAGGACACAACCGACAATGGCTGAGGAATGAATGGAAACGCGTTTCATTTCACCCCACTCCCAGGGATTAATCATGATTGAGCCCCGGGGTGGGGTAAATGCATTGGAGGAAACAAGCTAAACCTGTTTTACCTGCTAATAACACAGGCAGGACAGGTGTGTGGTGGATGGAACATTTCTTTACATCAAACATCAAACGTTGACTTAAATATTTGTAACCCCTTCCCGCCCAGCTCCAGTGTGCCTTTGGGTTGGACATCATGCCCGGGGGGGTGGAAGGGCCTTTCTGATCACCTGGTAACTGTTGTCTCACTGGTGTAGATAGATGTTAATTGCCCAAGAACATGATGGACGGTGTGAAAGTTGTCAAACTACACTTTTCTAGTTACATAATCCCATCCGTTGTGTCAGGAAGTCTGCAAAAGTGCTAATTCTTCTTCTGACATAGTTAAAGGTGTGGACAATGTGTTTTTGGACAATCAACATCCACCTTGACACATTCCGTAGTGATTGAGTTCAGATGTCTGTGCTATCTGTGTGGATAAATGCTGGGCTATGTTCATGACAATCATTAGAACTGAAGAAGTGGCTTGGAGAAACTACAAAAATATTCAACATTACTGAACAAGTCCAGTTGAATATGACTGGACACATTTTTTCATAAATCAGAACCTTCAGAAGTATACGTCTAAGTCAAAGTCCTGGAACAAGTATTAAGATCAAGGTTACCTACTCAAAGTACTAAAGTAGGATCAGCAATGGCAGTCTCCATGTTTCTGTCATGACTGGTACAGTAAAACCTTGGATTGTGAGCATATTTCGTTCGAGAAACATGCTTGTAATTCAAAGCACTTGTATATCAAAGCGAATTTCCCCATAAATCCTTCAGTTTATAGTCCATATAAAAATATTATAGCAATGTGCCCAGGTTGTGTAACCATAAAATGCCCATCCACAAATGGAAGCCTCCACAAGGGGATTAGAAGCAAAATCCAGCAGGAGCTCCAGAGTATAAAAGAGAAGAGAGGCGCCTCTAATTCTCGGTCCACACTGGGGTGTGAACCGAGACAGCGAGACCTCAGTGCGGCTTGCAAATGACTTCTTTAATAGAAGTCAATGCAAGCCACTCTGAAGTTGCCCCAAAGTATTACAGGAACCTTTTTCTAAGTCGGAGTGACTTGAGTCGCTACCGATTAGAACAGTTCCATTGCACTGCATGGAGCGCGACTTGTGAGGCGGCTAAGTCGCCTGACAGGTCGCCCCAGTGTGAATCGCCACTAAGTGTAGCAATATGGTTACATTTAATGAAGGTACAACATTTAGCAACTTACATGGTTGATTAACCACTTCCCGCCCAGCTTATAGCAAAATGACGGCCGGGCGGTGGTTGCGTTATCCTGACTGGACGCTAAATGACGTCACCGATACACCGACGGAGGCTCTTTACCACGTGAGCAGCCGTGTCCAATCACAACTGATCATGATGTAAACAGGAAGAGCCGTTGATCAGCTTTTCCTCACTCGCGTATGATAGCGCAGCCCCCCCCCCCCCCCCACACGATGCACACACTGGACCACCAGGGAAGCCGCCAGGACCACCAGGGAAGCCCCTAACATGTGGATGGCCAGGTACATTCCCCATGTCCATCCACATATGAAAATACATGCCCAATCTATGCCAATCAGTGCTCACAAATGGGCACTGACTTGCACCATTATGGAACAAATTAATTCAGTGATGCCCAGCAATGTCACCCATCAGTGCCAGTGCCGACAGTGTCCATCTATGCCCATCTGTTCCCACCTATCAGTGCCCATCAGTGCCACCCAAAAGTACTCATCAGTGCCGCCATGAGTGCCCATCAGTACCACCTATGAGTGCCCATAAGTGCCTCATACCAGTGCCACCTATCAGTGCACATCAGTGCCACCTATCAGTGCCCAGCAGTTCCACCTATCAGTGCCGCCTCATCAGTGCCACCTCATCGGTGCCCATCGGTGACGCCATATCAGTGCCCGTCAGTGCAGCAATTTCAGTGCCCGTCATTGAAGAGGAAAACATACTTAATTGCAAAAAAAAAATTTGGGGTACAGTGTAGCATGACCACGCAATTGTCATTCAAATTGCGACAGCGCTGAAAGATGAAAATTGGCTCGGGCAGGAGGGTGTATAGGTGCCTGGTATTGAAGTGGTTAAAAGAGGCAAATCTAGGTATGCAGGAATCCGGGGTAAAGCAGTTCACATAGACCGTCCTCCTCACCACCGGCTCTCACCGCTGTCAGTTTGCAATCGTGACTGGGAAGACTACCCTGCAGTAGAGCGATCTGAAAGGGAGGACGGTCTATGTGGGCAGCTTTACCCCAGATGCCTGTATACTTAGATGTGCCTGTTTTCTTCATCAACCATGTGAGTTGCTAAATGTTGTACCTTCAATAAATGAAACCATATTGCTACACTTAGAGGCGCCTCTCTTCTCTTTTATACTCAAATGTCAAATCTAAACACTTTCAATTTGTATTCAATCAGGCAGGTCCCTGAACTAAACAGTTTAAGGTAAATCTAAAGGAAATTGAATAATAATTGTATAATGCATGGTCCTACAGCACAGTCAGTGCCAAGACAAATAATTTATAGCTGGATTCAGAAAGCTTTACGCCGATGTATCAGTAGATACGCCGTCGTAACTCTGAATCGACGCCGTCCTAAATTTAAGCGTATTCTGGAAACCAGATACGCTTAAATTAGGCTAAGATACGAGCGGCGTAAGTCTCCTACGCCGTCGTATCTTAGGGTGCAATATTTACGCTGGCCGCTAGGTGGCGCTTCCGTTGAGTTCAGCGTAGAATATGCAAATGACTAGATACGCCGATTCAGAAACGTACGTGCGCCCGGCGCATTTTTTTTACGTCGTTTACGTATGGCTTTTTCCAGCGTAAAGTTAGTCGAACAAATAGCTGGCCTAGTCAATGTTAAAAATGGCCGTCGTTCCCGCATCGAAAATTGAAAATTTTACGTAGTTTGCGTAAGTCGTCCGTGAATGGGGCTGGACGTAATTTACGTTCACGTCGAAACGAATACGTCCTTGCGGCGTACTTTGGAGCAATGCACACTGGGATGGCGCATGTGCCGTTCGTAAAAAACGTCAATCACGTCGGGTCACCACCCATTTACATAAAACACGCCCCCCTCATCCTCATTTGAATTAGGTGCGCTTACGCCGGCCCCATTTACGCTACACCGCTGTAACTTAGGAGGCAAGTGCTTTGTGAATACAGCACTTGCCTCTGACTTACGGCGGCGTAGCGTAAATACGATACGCTACGCCGCCTCAAAGATGCGCCGCCGTACCGGAATCTAGCTATTAGAGCCCAGGGTGAACATGTCAAATTGTGCAACCTCCCACCCCCTACCTTCTCAAGATGCATAATTATGTATCAGCAAAACCCCCCCAAAAAAAAGAAATCAAGCACTAATCTGCATGCCTACCCCTCAAGCATAAATCTCCCTTCTTCCCAGAAAATCTGGAAATGCTGAAATCCCCCCCCCTGGCACAAATATTTGCCCCCCATCCACCAGCTCAAATCCTCTCTCTCCCTATATGACCTCAGCACAGATTCCCCCCCTCCCCCTAAAAAAACGTACCCCCCCCCCCAGCACAAATCTCCTTCTCCCCTACTCCAAATCCCTACTTCCTAGCACAAATACCCGCAGTGCATTCCGGTACAGTCAATGAAAGTAGAACACGTGAATTTTTTTCTGTATAGATCGCATCTGCAATATGGCAAAGCGCATCAAAAACGCACTGGAACGCAATGTCAATTGTCTTCAAACAAAATTAAGGGAAAAAAAGAGAGGAAAAACGCACTGGAACACACATGTCCTCAATTGTCCTCAAAATGAGACGAAGAAAAAAAAAGGAAAAACTCACTGCAATGCAAATGTCCACAAATGAGATGAAAAACGCACTGGAACGCATCAAGAACACGCCAGAATGTGAATTCAGAAAAAAATCCAGAAGCCTAGGTTCAGCTGAACTCGCACGATTTTATTCCCGCTTGTCAGTCCGACTTTGGGGGCGATTTCACAGACATCCGTGCGGGTTTTAATGGAAATCCCACCCCGAAATCGCCAAAAGTAGTACAAAAACTACTTTTGTGAATCGATGCGCTGCTGCATTTGCGGATGCTGCTGTTGCCGGCGATTTGGCATCATTTCAGTCAGTGCCCATGTTGCCAGTCAGTGGCCATTTGTGGGCACTGATTGGCATCGATTGTGTTCAATAATTTTTTATTGTTTTTTGTGTTTTTTTTGTGCCCATTTTTGCTCTATTGAGCACCGGGGGGCACTCCCTGGTGGTCCAGTGTTGGCATCCGAGGGGGGGCTGCGCTTTTGAACAATCATCGTGAACCCCCCTGTCAGGAGAGCCGCCGATCAGCTCTCCTCTACTCACGTCTGTCAGACGCGAGTGAGGAAGAGCCGATCAACGGCTCTTCCTGTTTACATTGTGATCAGCCGTAATTGGACACGGCTGATCACGTGGTAAAGAGCCTCCGCCGGAGGCTCTTTACCGAGATCGGAGATGCAGGGTGTCAGACTGATACCCCGCATCACCGATCGCCGCGCTGCGCGCCGCGCTGCGCGCCCCACCTGGCGCGCGCCGGCATGTAATCCTGCAGGACGTCAATAGACGTCCAGTCAGGATTTCACAACCACTTCAATTGACTATTGACCGGGTGGGAAGTGGTTAATAAGGACACTTACCTGTCCTAGGCGCCAGAGATGATGGGCCCCCGGAGGCGAACACTCGGTCCTGGCGCCTCCATCCTGACTAAAAGAAACAACTGCCCATTTCCTACTCCGCATGCTCAACTCGCACAGCGCTTTGTGAATGGGCGGTTGCGTCCTGGGATATACACAGTTCCCAGAAGGCAGCGCGCCCCATTTACCAGAAGACACTGCAACAGAGGACGAAGAAGAAGATGACCGCGGTGGAGGAAGAGGCAGAAGAGCTAGTTCTGCATAGAAACAGCCCTTTCTGGTGAGTATAAAAAAAAATATCAATTTTTTTTTCCGATGTTTTATTTTTATTTTAGGGAAAGAAAGAAAAATCAGGGTGGAACTCCACTTTAAGGCGTGTGTTTTTATATCCGCCCCGGAGTTCAGCTTCACGGATCTGCTTTATGTGCCGCTGTCATAATGTAGAAAAAAAAAAAAAGGTTTGTAAAAGTTTCTCAGGAGTGTGCGTCTATTTACTCAGCCTTTGTTCGTCCTCGCAGGCTTTCCATAACGTACAATGACGAAATCAGGTCATGCTTCCGTACATGAGAAGAAAAAAAAATTGATTTCACTGCAAACACTTTTGCGATTTGACAAGTTCACTACAATGCTGTAACCGCAGGAGAAGTGGCAGGTCCTGTTTTTCTTGCTGTACAGTGCCGGTGGTATACCTGGGATTCACCTGTTCAGCTCATTTCATTCACAACTCTCCAGCTGATGACATCAGTTCACCATTCCGGAGAAGGTGTGCCGCCCCCCCTCCCCCCACCGGAATGACACATTTTTAGGTGTTTTCTTTAGTGCATTGGGACAAGTTTCAAAAATAGTATCTTTTATCAAAAAATTTAGGGCTGTTCAGTGTCTTTGTTTGCTTACATAACTCACATCTAATTTTTATGCATTCTTTTAATTTCTGACATTTTATCCATTTTGTTGCAAGGAACTTCTTTTTCACCTTTCAGAATTAAATACATGATGTCTTTCGATGTCAATTTTAATACTTTATATTATTTTACTGAGAAAGAAGGAGACTTTCATTGCTGACCTCTCTTTCTGAAAAATTTAGTTTCCTAGCTGGTACACTGATCCCGCGGCTATAGTGATTTCTATAGTAACATGTCCACAGGTTAGGAATTGTGACCTCACTTTGATTTTCATGATCTGCATGCTTGTTCCGGGTCATCAACTCGGAATATACTAAAGCCAGAGACAGCCAGGTTGCTGCCATTTTCAGAGTCAGATCAGCTACTGGTGTACAATGGATATAAAAAGTCTACCGTATTTTCCGGCGTATAAGACGACCCCCTAATTTTCAAGTGAAAACATAGCTTTTGGGCTCCATACCTCCCAACATTTTGAGATGGGAAGGAGGGACACCTACTAGAAAATGTATGTAGGCATAGGACACGCCCCCTATCACACCCCTTTAACCTCCCTGGCAGTATGATTATTTCAGATTATAGGTGCTGAAAGCGGTACAATTATTTTGCATGGAAATTTGGCATTTTAAATTGTAGGCCTGTAATTCTTAGGAATAACTCACTTAAATCTGTCCAAACAAGAGTCTAGTAGACATCCCGGGTATGATAAAGTTTGAAAAACAAAATCATGAATTATAATATAATAAGTAACTATAAATAATTATAACAAATGTAGCACCTGGTTACTTAAAAGGTATCGGTGCTAGTCAATTTTAGAGAGTGATCAGAGTGTTAACTCTGTGACTCTGATCCAGTAATTATGTTTGAAACTGGTCTCTGTCTCAGCTTGGCTGTGCTATGGGCTGTTTGTTGTTACTGGGGTGTAGTTCCTATCCCAGGGCGATGGGTGGCAGCAGTGGAGTCGAGGTTTGGGTGCTCTTCCCCAGCAGCCATTCAGGAGGGTTGAGCCTCCCTGCGCATGCTGGGGGAGGGTATTTATGGGGCAGACGCCATTGTTCTGGGTTCTTCTTCGGAGTGCGGCACCCACCTTTAGGGTGACCGCGCATCACGGCACCCCGGCGTAATGGCCATCCAGGCCGTGGTGCGCATGCCACGTGGTGTTTCTGGTTCCGGGACCATGTTGGTCCTTGGTCCGGATTATTTGAGCCGTGGCCGGGAGCCCAGTAGTCGACTGGGTTCCCAATCCTGAAGATCCCAAGCGAGTTAGCTGTTCGGTGGGGAGTCCATCTGAGGAGAGCCAATTAGAGGCTGGCAAACCAATAGGGTCTCGACAAAGCACCAGGGATAAAGGTAGCCTGTCACTGAGAGACTGGTCACTTGTCAGTCGGTACCTGAAAACTAACTGAAGGAGATCCAAACACAATTCTATAAAGGAGGATCATCATGCGAGGCGGCCCCGAGTCTGGCTCGGGGATACCGCTTTTGGTATTGAAATATTACCCCAAGCCAGACTCGGGAATACCGCCAAGGGGGTTAACAAAACGGTAAATAGGCTGTTCCCCGGGCAAGTGAAGTTGCATCTTGCAAGGGAATTTGCCCCAGAGCTTAGTGGATATTGTTTTCACAAGAATCACATACAAGGATTTATTTTTTTTTTTTTAAAACAGCATTTTTGCTTTCACATGATTGGATGATGAAAGTCAGCAGGGTTTCACCTCCTTTTAATAAGCTCTGTGAAAAACTCTCTTGCGAACATCCTAATTGCCATTAATAAATCAACCCCAGTGTCTCTTTAAGCTCTCAGCAGTATTCCCGAGTGTGGCTTGGGGGGGAATATTCATTACCAAAAGCGGTAACCCTGAGCCACACTCGGAATCGCATCGCAGGATCCATGTACAGGTTACTTACCTTGTCCCCAGGATCCTGCGATGTCCTCCCACTGTGTCCTCCACCAGATAATCCGCCCAATGTATTACTGTTCCGGGCTCCATTCCCTGCAAGCATCCCGATGCACGGGGCGGAGCCCGGCAGCAAATTCAAAAATTGAAAACTACATAACACATACAGTACTCTGTAATCTGTAAGATTACATTAATGTATCAAATCATTTCACCTCCCTTTTGTCCCTAGTGCTTTGTCCAGTGCACGGCATGCAGTTTTATATTAGCAGAATTGAGCGATAGGGATTTGTGTGGAAATTCGTCATCAGACACTGAAAGTAATGACAGCGACAATTCTGCAACTGAGCACATTTCTGTGTTTTTGATATGATTACATTACTGAATAAAATGTATTATTATTATTATAGTATTATTTTTTATAATTATTTATCGTTATTTAATATATCATAATTTATGATTTTGTGTTTAAAGCGTTATCATACCCGGGATGTCTACCAGACTCTTGTTTGGACATGTAGCGCCTGTGTACTTATCAGTACAGGTGCTATAGTTAAATTTAGTGGGATGAGAGACTTACTTGCTCTCATCCATGTTGATTTATTTAAATTTGTCTGTCACCAGCCCTGAACTATCCTGTGGGTCATTCTGTCCTCCAGGGATGCCGTTTCATCTCTGGGCGGTAGGTGGCGCTGGAGGAGTTCAGGCAGAGCCGCTTCTCCTCAGCAGCCAATGAGAGGAGTTTGCCCTCGTGGGGCATGCTGGGGAGGAGTATTTCTGTGGCGGAGGCCGTGGCTCGGGGTTCTTCGCGGGTTCCTGGTTCCAGGTGCGGCACCCAGCTTTAGGGTGTGTGCACATTACGTGCCCGGCGATATGGCCTACCAGGCCGGGGCGCACATACTACGCGGAGTTCCTGACTCTGGGCCCTCATGGCCTATAGCAACTGATGCTGTTAAGGGGCCCCAGTGACTTACTGGGTTCCCCATCTCTATTGAGAGGATCCCAAGCGAGTTGTGCTGTTCGGTGGGGGATCAGTCTGAGGAGAGCCCAGAGGCAGGTGATCCAACAGGGCTTGAACGAACCATCGGGCATCTGGGCACCGGACACTGACAGGTTGTATGCGGCAAACTGTCAGTCGGTGGCCCCAAATTACACACAGGGAGGATTTGCTCTACTATCTAACTTTTGAAACACTAGGCCTGTGGCAGAGGTCTCACCCAGAAATCCTAATTCTGTTAGAGCCAAGTCTGTGGCAGAGACTTGTTCCTTCCCAGGAAAGCTAAGTGACGCTCTGGCTGCCAAGCCTGTGAGAGGGACCTGTCCAGGGGCACTTTACCCACTTCGGCTGAAGTGGCAACGAGAAAAGAGTTACTACTGGTGGCAGGACTGCTTCTGTTCATCCATTGCTTGTATCTGCAAGGTTATTCTTTCTTTCACCAATCTGTCCTATCTACCTTAAGTTGACTGTTGGTCGTGTTGAGCCAGAATAAAAGCATTTAAAATGTCAATCAACTGTCTGGACATTCCGTCACTGCTCTCACTGCCATCATCACCCCTAGACACATCACGGAGGTAACTTAAATACGCCGATCCCAAATCCAACCAGCGGCCCCTGAGGGGTAGCGCTACAGACAGATTGAAAGGGGTTGTAAAGGTTCAGCTATTATTTTTTTTTTAAACAAGCATGTCAGTTCATTTTGCACAGAGTGGCCCCGATCGTCCTCTTCTGGGGTCGCACGGCGGCTCTCACGGCTCCTCCCCGCAAGAGCTAACCCCTCTGGGAAGCTCTCTCCCGAGGGGGTTAGCATGCCGGCGTGCTCCCGTGCCATACAATTGTCGTCCATAGCCGCCGAGTGTATAACTCACCCCCGCCCGCCAGCGGGCGAGTCATTGGATTTGATTGACAGCAGCGGGAGCCAATAGCTGTACTGCTATCAATCTATCCAATGAAGAGCCGACAAGACCTGGGAAAAGCAACGCGGGATCACGATCACGAAGATTTGGGGCTCAGGTAAGTAAAACAGGGGCTCAGGGGGCTGCAAGGTGTTTTTTCACCTTAATGCATAGGATGCATTTAGGTGAAAAAACACAAAGGTTTACAAACCCCTTTAGGTGTGTTATTCCTAAGAATTACAGGCCTACAATATAAAACACCAAATTTCTATGAAAAACAATGTACCGCTTTGAGATTCAACAATCTGACATAATCATTCCGCCGGGGAGGTTAAAGCAGCACGATTGTGTGGATGTGTCTATAGAGAGGAGTATAAAGCATGAACTTGGTGGGTGGTGGGAGTTGGTGGAAATCATCCATCTAATATATTCTCACTATATACTTTTTCTCTCTATCTCTTTTTCTATCTCAGTCTCTCTGCCTATGTCACATAGGTGCTTGAAAACTTTCCCAAGGGAAATGTGCAATTCTTTCAACACACTTCTGAGATTTAGCACAGGAAAAGAATAATAATCTTTTAACAGAAGAAAATGAGACTTTTGATAGCCAAACCCAAACGATAATCTAAAGTCAATATGCCGGATATATTTAAAACTGTTTTTATTGGATTGCATCCAGTTGGTTTAATAAGAAGCAGCTTAGGTAAATTTGGGTAAATCTTAATAGATGCAAATTAAATAATGACAATCTTCGTGGATTAAAATAAATCGGCTGCATTGTTTTGCTGTAAATACTTGACCCGTTTAAAGCCAGTTGACAATAAGCCTTTTCTTCTTATGCAACCGGCCTGTACTTACTAACTCTGATTTTTCTCAGCATTTTTAATGTATGCCTGTACATTCTGGAAATCATTAGTCATGATGTGTTGTCATTTATTGCCTCTTTCAATGGAAAGCCAAGATAGCAATGTTTACACAATGTAAAATCATCAGCACAATGTACAGCCAACAGCATGTGAAGAGTGCAGGAATTGATACTGCTAAGGCTGATTTCATCTCATAGATAGTCTGCAACATAAAGCGGAACTAAACTCTCTTAATCAACAATAACAGTTTGTAATCCTTATTCTGCTAGCATTAGTAAATAGATAGGACGGTATATAATTTTTTCTTGTTTTAAACTTTCTTTTTACATTTCTTCAGTTGCTTCCTGGTTTTAGGCCTAGGCCAAAATGGTGCCATACATCCCAAGAGTCTTCATGGGCATTTTTTTTTTTTTTTCAAAGGGAGGAGGGTAAGAGGGGCTTTCTCAGCTAAGCACACTCTTCTGATTGCATGCCTGAGTTCAAGTGAAGTTCCACCCAAAAGTGGAACTTCCCTTTAAAGCCTTCTCCCCATCTCCTGTTTGTGAAACTGAGCTTTTGGGGAGGAGGGGAAGAGCAGGTACACGATTATGACAGGTACCTGCTCTCACTTCCATTCCGGTCACCTTAGGCGATCAGAAGCGGAAGTTCTCCTTTCCCCCTACCTCCCGGTAAAAAACGGTACTGGGGTGATGCCAGCAGCTGCGAATTGCATTCTAACCCCTTCACACCAACATAATGCAGCTGCAGGCATCACCCCTGTACAACAACTTAAACCCGAAGGCCGCATATTTGCATTACGTTGGTGTTAAGGGGTTAGAATGCAATTTGTATAATTATTGTCTTATTGGCAGCCTCCTGTAATCCTGTATGTTGCAACACTTGGCCGAAAAAAGGTGGGCCAGCACTAGGAGCCAATCAGGCTCTTCTGCAATGCACATGTGATGGTAAGAAATATCCTGACAGAGGGAGAGAATGATCAAAGAGATGGAATCATCAGTATGCTACTTTTGCTTCACTGCTTCTTGGAGGAAAGCAATGGTAAACCTAGACAACATTATAAAGCAGAGACATCTTTCTACCGACAAAGTGCCGTATAGTCAAAGCTATGTGTAACGGAATGGCCCGTGATACCCAGAGACTTTTGAAGGATGCGGGGCACTCCTGTGCCAGCTTCACTAATGACTCTTGGGTCTAGGGTCATCCTATGTCCGATAGGGGCATAGGATGACTGAGAAATTATATCATGAATTACATGAGATGGTACAATAATGATAATTCATGTATTGCAGGATATCTTGGAATATTACAGGTATTTAATTCTGACTCCAACAGGTCAATAGCAGAGTGACTCATTCATGTGGGGACACACATACTGTTGAGATGTTAATTGAGTCTGGCTCCTTAGATATTTCATTGTGCTATGCTAACTAGCTCTGTATTGTGTGAAAGTTCTATTGATGGTAATATGTGTTGTGAGTTAACACACTCTAAAATTCATATCTGCCCTGTCAGCTATAGTAATTGATTCATGTGGATTCGGTGCCAGAATGTCTGTCTGGGATGTGGATTGAGGGGGACTTGTTAAGCACCCATTGTGTGATGTTTTGGGTGGAGTGTTTCATTGTCCCTGTGATTACTGCAGCATGCTTTTTAACTGTATAAAAAGCTGAGAGTTTACCATTAAAGCATTCATTCTTTTGAACCAGAGAGAACAGAGCTTGTGTCTCGTCTTTCTGGGGGGAATTCTTATGGATCGTGTCTGCTGGATTGTTGGAGTGTCGGATAAGCTGTCTTGGGTTGGTGGAATGGAATATCGTAACGGCGTTAACCCCTGACCGTTACACTATGGTATTCCAAGTAGTAACCTATGGTTGTGAAAGTTGGACCATAAGGATGGCTGAATGCCGAAGAGTTGATGATTTTGAACTATGGTGTTGAAGAAGATTCTTAAAAGAGCCCTGGATGGCAAGAAGATCAAACCAGTCAATCTTGAAGGAAATCAACCTGGAATATTCACTGGAAGGACAGATCCTGAAGCTGAAACTCGAATACTTTGGCCACCTAATGCGAAGAGAGGACTCATTGGAAAAGACCCTGATGCTGGAAAACATGGAAGGAAAAAGGAGAAGAGGACGACAGAAAACAAGATGGATAGATAGCATCATCGAAACCTTGAACATGAAGTTAAGCAAGCTCCAGGAGGCAAAGGAGGACAGAAAAGCTTGGCACACTATGGTCCACGAGGTCACGAAGAGTCGGACACGACTAAACGACTCAACAACAACAACAATATATGAACTGTATATTCAGCTGCTTGCCTGAAATTAGGCTTTAAAATTTTATAACTCACTCTAAATTCTCTGTCTGCATCGTTGCTGCTCTAACTATGTAAGTGGCTCATTAGAGCAGCTAATTTGCCTATAATTATAACCAAGGTTTTCTGAAATGAATCCTCACCATCACTGCTACTTGTAATTATTTTCTGACATTAAGCCAATGGATCTCACTGCAAAGTTGTCACATTCATGAGCCTGGTTGTTCCATTCTTCTGAAGGATGTATATTAGATTCTACACCCAACGATCAGTCCATGGAACAATAGTGGAAGTTGTTTACAAAGAGCTTTGAACTGTACAATATAGGCATCCCAGCTCTTCCCTGCACTCCGTCAAACTTTAAGAACCCAGAGAGCCAGTTAAGTGCGATTTCTATAAACAAGTGCTCTTATCAAGTTTCATTAAATGTAAAAGGTTCTCTAAGGTCATTCAATAAAATTGATTTAGGTGCTGTGTACTTGTTGAGCCTGTGTTTTTTTTCTCAGTAACTCTAAATTAAATCAGTTAGAATCCAAAATTTCAGACTGACAAAAAAAAAAAAATCACTGCAAAAGAACCAAAAATCAATATTATTACTTATGTAAACCCTACTCTTCAAATTTAGATAAATAATTTAGGGATGGTACTTACATTGAATAAGAAATGTCTATTGTTCTGCTGGCTGCTCTCTTACTTTAGATCTTAAAGCCCTACTCACAAAAAAGTTTTCCCTTTCTGTGGCGCTGTGCCCGCACTGCAAGGGTTAACTGCTTGTTTTGTCAGGGGGAGAGTAGAAAGCCTATACTCACACGATCCTCCATTCCACGGGCGAACAGCACTCCCCCATGATCCATCGGTGGACTGTTCTCAGAGCCAGGACAAGGGGTGGGCTCCCCCAGAGCTTACCTAGGTGGATGCAGCATAGGTCCGATGCTGCATCTGTCCCCCGCTGGCTCCAACACTGAGAACCGAGCGAGCAAACACTGATGATCGTTTGGTTCTCAGAGCTCCACGAGAGAACTGCACTCCTGTGATGCACAGAAGTACAGCCAAATGAGCATTTAATGCAGTCAGGCCATTTATACAGTAATATATATGCTTGCCATTTTTTTTTACTTACTATCTCCTGCAGCAAGAGTTATAATTCCTTGCACTGGCAGCGCGTTGGAGAGCTGTACCGCTGCTCTTAGGCTGCATTCACACTATAGCGTTTTGAATCGCGGGCAGATTTTCCGCGGATCTGCCCATGATTTGACAGCGCCGCAGTGTGAATGACAAAATGCGCATTCGAGATGCCATTTGATTTGAATGACACCTCAAACGCAATGCCATCCCGCCCCAATTGTCGTGGCAACCCGCATCGCAGGATGCATATTGCCCAAAATGAGCGCCTGAACTATTTTTGGGCGACATGCCTCCCGTGATGCGGTTGCCGCGATTGCAGCACTTTTTAACGTGCGACAATCGTGACAGACCCGGAGCGCAATTTGAGATGTCATTCAAATAAATGCGACCCAGGCTGCTGCATTGTGTGTGAGAGCAGAGGTCTGGCTCTCCAGTGTGCTGCCAGCACAGGGTATTTACATAATTGCTGAAGCACAGTAATTAAAAAAATAAAACAAAGAGCATATTTATTACTGTGTATGCAGTTCGAATAAATTACAGTAGTAAATACAGAAACAGTAGCGGCCCGTTCATTAAGGGCGAACGGGCGCTGCCCCCGATATGATGCCATCCCCCTATATATATCATGGATAGATTCATGCATGACATGAATCTATCAATGGCTGCCACGGCCACCCCCTATTTAGGCGTCTGGCCCTTTTTAGGATGCTAGGAGCCTGAATTACAGCAGCAGGATTTTTTTTTTAAACACCTGCTTAGAGCCCTAGGCTCTAATAGGCTTCAAAATAGGGTGGACTTGGAGTGCAGAGCACTGTGCTTGGAAGCCATCCAAGTGTGTTAGAAAAGCAAATGAATATTTGCTTTTCCAACACTGAACCACCTCGCCGCGAATCAGGAAGCGCAGGTCTAATACCCATCATCTGATTGGCTGAAAGGATAGGCGCTTCTATTGGACACCTAGCAGGAAGAAAGAAGAGACACATGGAGGACACAGTTCGCCGCTGCCTGACTCGCTGCCTGTCCCACAGCTCACCACCATCACCTGCTGCCTGACCCGCCACCAAGATGGGGTGAGTGTCGGTCAGACAGGGAGCGGGTGGGCGGGGGGACACAGTGGCTGCATTTGATGGGCACAGTGACTGCATTTAATGAGCACAGTGGCTACATTTGATGGGCACAGTGGCTTCATTTAATGGCCACAGTGGCTGCATTTAATGGGCACAGTAGCTGCAATTGATGGATGGCACAGTGGCTGGATTTGATGGCACAGTGGCTGTAATTGATGGCACAGTGGCTGCAATTGATGGCGAGGAGGCTGAATTTGACGGCACAGTGGCTGCATTTTATGGCACAGTGGCTGCAATTGATGGCACAGTGGCTGCAATTGATGGCGATGAGGCTGAATTTGACGGCACAGTGGCTGCAATTGATGGCGAGGAGGCTGAATTTGACGACACAGTGGATGCATTTGGTGGGCACAGTGGCTGCATTTGATGGACACCGTGGCTGCAATTGATGGGCACAGAGGCTGCATTTGATGGACACAGTGGCTGCAATTGATGGGCACAGAGGCTGCATTTGATGGACAACGTGGGGCAGATCCACATACATACGCTGCGCCCGGCGCATATGTAAGATACGCTACGCCGCTGTAACTTACTTGGCTTTGGTTTGAATCCTCAACGAATTTGCGCCGTAAGTTACGGCAGCGTAGTGTATCTCTCGCAGCGGAATTCAAATTGGGCGGGTAGGGGGCGTGTTTCATTTAAATGAAGCGCGTCCCCGCGCTGAACGAACTGCGCATGCGCCGTCCGTAAAAACTCCCAGGGTGCATTGCTCCAAATGACGTCGCAAGGACGTCATTATTTTCAACGTGAACGTAAATGGCGGCCAGTCCCATTCAAGGACGACTTACGCAAACGACGTAAAATTTTAAAAATTAGACGTGGGAACGACGGCCATACTTAACATTGAGTACGCCACCATATAGCAGCTTTAACTATACGCCGGAAAAAGCCGAACGGAAACTACGTAAAAAAATGCGACGGCCGGTCGTACGTTCGTGGATCGTCAGAAATAGCTAATTTGCATACTCAACGCGGATTACGACGGGAACACCACCTAGCGGAAGCTGAAAAATTGCATCTAAGACCCGACGGCGTAGGAAGACGTACGCCTGTCGGATCTAACACGGATGCCGTCGTATCTTGTTTTGGGGATACCAAAACAAAGATACGACGCGCAAAATTTGAAATTACGCAGCGTATCAAGAGATACGCCGGCGCAATTTCTTTGAGGATCTGCCCCCGTGGCTGCAATTGATGGGCACAGAGGCTGCAGTTGATGGACACAGTGGCTGCAATTGATGGGCACAGTGGCTGCAATTGATGGGCACAGTGGCTGCATTTGATGTTTTTTTTTCAGTATTTTTCTGAATGTCTCAAATTGTTTGCGCTCCCCAAACATTTTTAGCACCAGCCACCACTGTGCAGAAGCTTCAGTTGGGCTGTAAATATCATTAAGTATTGCTTTCCTTATGATTTAACCGAATTAAGTAAAACCACTCGAATTTGGCCCCATTTCACCCCAACAAGCTCAGTGGACCACTTCCTTGTCATCCTACAACGTGCTCTCTCCGGGACGGTTCGCTCAACCAGACCGGGAATATCAAATGCCTCCTACCTTTGTTTCAGCCCCAATTTCCCTGAACTCCCTTTTATTACTCATCTAAATTTCCCAGCTTCTCAGACGAGTGTTTTCCCATCTATTTAGTAAAGAAAAGATTAATTATTTCATAATACAAAGAGGTGATTTTAATAAACCTCCAAGCATGTCCAAATAAAGTAATATGGAGATAATCAGAATGACGGCAGTGCAAATATAATTTGTGCAGTTCTTACAATTTCTCCCAGCACTAAAGATTGTAGATTTCATTAAGAGCTCTTGACAAATGTTGTGGAATAGTGAGATTCCACCTGAGCAGGGACAATGCGATGACAGCCCGGATCAGCTAAACACGGAATCTTGGCAGCCGCGCTCTCTGGTAATGTTGACATTTGTTATCAGGCTAAGCCGGAGAAATCTCGGCAGGGTAAGCGCATGGTGCATCCATAACTAACATCAATATGGCCTGGAAAATTGTGTTAAGATGGGTGCTTTGAAAACACACATTCATATGCAGTACGGCCTGAATTTTGCTTTTTTTAAAGCTGAACTTCAGGAAAACAGCTAAATACAGAGTTGAAATACGTACATGGAAGTTGTTTTACCTGCCAAAAGGATTTGTATTTCTTGCCATCTGTTCCTGAGATTTACTCAGTTCTACGGCACAGGAACATGGTAACCGGACTTTTCTTTGCTGCAGTTTAGAAACACAGCTTAGCAGATGCAGCTCCAGGCTTTGTAAGCCCTAAAGCGGATGTCCGCCCAAAAATAAATATTAAAAGCCAGCAGCTACAAATACTGCAGCTGCTGACTTTTAATATTAGGACACTTACCTGTCCTGGAGTCCAGCGCCATCCGCAGCAGAGGACGAGCGATCGCTCGTCACTCTGCTGCCCCCCCGCCATCCACTGTGAGGGAACCAGGAAGTGAAGCGCTCCGGCTTCACTGCCTGGTTCCCTACGGCGCATGCACGATTCGCGCAGCACCCGCCGATTGGCTCCTGCTGTGTGCTGGGAGCCGAGTGTTCCCAGCACACAATGGGGGGGCGACGGGATGTGATGCAATGCCCGTCTTTTGCCCGTGAATTCTGGGCCAGAAGTGGGTGCAAATACCTGTCTTTTTTTGGTAGATTCAGCTGTCAGCGGGCAACCTGCTGACAGCTGATAACTCATTGGCTGTTAAGGATGCCTGCTCCTTAACAACCATGACAGTTACTGATTGTTAAGGACATCGGCAACCGCCAGCTCCTTAACAACCGATTTACTACTGTTTTCTCCTGCCAGGCATTAAATTACTGCATAAAATAACTCATGCTGCACTCACACTTGGGATAGCCAACTCCTCGGTCTTACAGCCTCTTGATAACTTTGCATGCTAGATGGTATGCACCCATAACTAGCTCAGTGCATCCCGTGGTTCACCATAAAGGAACAAAAAAATTGAGGAACCATAGTGCATTACCCAAGAAAAACAATATTTATTAAAAAACGAAAAACCCAATCAAAAGCTTAAAATCCACTTAGCATGCCACCCAGCCGAGTGTACATGCGTGATGATGTCGGCACCAAAGCCCCACCCTTACGCATTTCGTCCAAGTAGACATCTTCAGGGGAGTGCACTTTTTACACCACTTTGAACCAATGTACGTATGTATGTGCCAAACCTGGCAGGTGGAAGCTGTAGCAGGCAACACTACTGCAGTGATTACCGCTGGCTTCTGGGTTCCATACTGAACAGCTACCCTGCTGCAGGAGGTCGCTCGCGCATCATGGGCACAATTCAGGGGACACTTTGTAATTTCTCAATTAATACAAAGAATGGACTGGAATGGAGGTGGTGAGGCAGGCGGTGCCATCACAATCTCCAACTCGTGCAATCAGAGAACACTTTGCATTCATTGGCAAAGTGTTTTCTGAATGGTGCCTTTTTTTTGGTGGTGTGGTATGCGAAAAACTAAACATGACCCAGAAGCCACCAGCAATCACTGTAGTAGCAGTGCATGCTAATGTGATTTCCGGCTTCCCCAGGGATTCCAGAAGTATGGCACATACAATAATCCAGCTGGGACCAGTGTAAGAATGTAACTATGGGGTTGATTTACTAAAGGCAAATAGACTCCAGAGCTTAGAAAATGAGCAGAAGCTTTGCTGACTTCCAATCATGTCCTAGCAAAAATGCTGTTTTTTTTCTAACCACATGATTGGGTATTCTTTGTACAGGGAAACTTAAAAGTGGAGTTCCACCCTAAAATGGAAATTCCGCTTTTCGGATTCCTCCCCCCCTCCGGTGTCACATTTGGCACCTTTCGGGGGGGGGGGGGGGAAGCAGATACCTGTATATTCCTGGTATTTGCTACCACTTCCAGGCATAGATAGCTGCAGTATCTGCGGCTATCTATGCCATGTCCAGCCCCTCTTCTGCCCCCCCTGCTGTCTTCTGGGAGGCACACAGATCCCAGAAGGCAGCAGGGACCATTCAGATCATGCAGCGTGACTCGCGCATGCGCAGTAGGGAACAGGGGCGGACTGACAACTCATGGGGCCCCCGGGCAATAGAAGATTATGGGGCCCCTGGGCTTACAGATGGCCACCATGCCAGGAGGCAGTGCAGAGGCGGGGCAGCTAAAATATCAGGATTTTCACATCAAAAGCATGTTGGTTTCGGACATATCAGGGACAGATGTAATAAAAACATAGATTTATACATACTGCCCCTGGTTTTACTGGGCCTGGCAACCCTGGTGGGGCCCCCTAGTGGCATTGGGGCCTCGGGCAGTGCCCGAGTGACTCAATGGTCAGTCCACCCCTGGTAGGGAACCAGGCTTCACTTCCTGTTTCCCTTACTGAAGATGGTGGTGGCAGCACCTGAGAGCCGAGGGACAGATCAGCTTAGGGTGCTGACATCGCGGGAGCCCTGGGCAGGTAAGAGCCGGTTCACACAGGGGCAACACAACTCTGGCCGCGACTTGGGTCAAATTACAAGGCGACTCAAGTCGTCTCCAGGACAGGCGACTTTCCAGTGGCGAATCAAACAACAATCAGCTCTGTGGGAGGGAGGGGGGAGGGAGGGATTTGCCTGAGAAAACAATTTCCTCTTCCTGTATTGTTGCTTCAGTTAAGACACAATCCGACTTTGGAGGCGACTTCCATTGAAATCAATGGGTACAAGTCGCCTAGAAGTCGGATTGAAGTAGTACAGGAACCTTTTCTGAAGTCGGAGCAACTTCAGTAGTGTACATTAAGATGGCTCCATTCACTTCCATTGATTTTCTCAACATCGCGACTTGGGGCGACATCAAGTCGGATCCCAAGTCGCCCCTGTGTGAACCTAAAAGTGTCCATATTTTAAAAACAGCTGCAGTATTTGTAGCGGCTGACCTTTAAAAATAAAATTTTGGGCAGAACTCGGCTTTACCTTCATTTACTAAGCTCTGGAGAGATTGCACTTGCAGCGTACACAATCTATTTCCCTTTAGTAAATCAACCCCTATGTAAAAATTCCCATATCCGGAATTTACATTTCTACTAAATACACATTCACAGAATGCCAAGGCTGTTTTTGGAAGCAAGAGTGACCATCAAACATCATACAATGTGCAAGTAATATATATGTATATTGCTGTCGTTTCATCGAACATTTTCCCCCATCAGATTAATTGATCCCCTTTAAATCACAATAGACTCAAAATCATTTGTTAATTTCTGTTAACAACTTCTGAGTACATCGCATAGGAACAATTACTCCATTTGCATACATTTCCCTCTGTAAACAGCCACCTTTAACTCTTCGCTCATTATTAATAGATGTTGAATGGAATCAATTGGAAGCTTTTGGGAAAGATCGAAATTGAATCTACAGAACACAGTGTTTCCAGGAGAGTATCAAAAATTGCTGAAACTCCTTAGGGAATGTCACCATTGTTCATACTTCATGGTTCGGTAGCTCTGCACAAATATTAAAACACAAATTAAATTCTACTATAGGGTAGGCAGTGCCTGCCAAATATGCAAACAACTGAAAGTTTCTGTCTATTAATGCATTTTTTATATTGTTTTCATTTAAAAAAACTTGCATAAATATATATTGTATGGCTTTAATTAAAGGACAGTATAAATATTTCTATATGATATACACTACGGCCCAGATTCACATAGATTGGCGCATCTTTGAGCGGGCGTAACGTATCCTATTTACGTTACGCCTCCGTAACTTAGATGGGCAAGTGCAGTATTCTCAAAGCACTTGCTCCGTAAGTTGCGGCGGCGTAGCGTAAATAGGCCGGCGTAAGCCCGCCTAATTCAAATGTGGAACAGGGGGGTGTGTTTTATGTAAATGTTATGTGACCCGACGTGATTGACGTTTTTCACGAACGGCGCATGCGCCGTCCGTGGAATATCCCAGTGTGCATTGCTCCAAAGTACGCCGCAAGGACATATTGGTTTCGACGTGAACGTAAATGACGTCCAGCCCCATTCACGGACGACTTACGGAAACAACGTAAATGTTTCAAAATTTGACGCGGGAACGACGTCCATACTTAACATTGGTAAGCCGCATGTAAGCCACCATATAGCAGGGGTAACTTTACGCCGGGAAAAGCCTAACGTAAACGGCGTACCTGTACTGCGTCGGCCGGGCGTACGTTCGTGAATTCGCGTATCTAGCTGATTTACATATTTCTTGGCGTAAAAACGGCGCACACGCCCCTAGCGGCCAGCGTAAATATGCAGTTAAGATCCGACGGTCGGATCTAATAGAAATCTATGCGTAACTGATTCTACGAATCAGGCGCATAGATACGACCGGCCAGACTCAGAGATACGACGGCGTATCTAGAGATACGCTGTCGTATCTCCTTTGAGAATCTGGGCCTACATTACCACAAGTCCTGGGACGCCTGCCTTTAAATGCACATGAACTTTAATAGCTTCCCAGTCTAATGGCCCGTACACACGATCCGAATATCGGAGGAAAACTGTCCTCCGAGGAAGAATCGTATGATTTTCACATCGTGTGTACACTACTTTCGAGAGCCGATCACGAAAGTGCATCCAATATTATTAGATCGGACAAGCACGGAAATTTCCCTCGTACAATACCAGATCGTACGATTGTCGTTTAGTCAGTATAGTTGTTGTCCGAAAATACAATACAAATACATTACAACACATGACGTCACTTTCGATTTTTTTTTCTATCTTTCTGTCTTTATGTCGAGAATTTTCGTGACTTTGGTAACCTATTAAATTTCTACTTGCAAATATTAAGTGAAAAAAATATATGTGTGGAAACCCCCGTAATCGAAAGGGCTTGGGGTTTTAGAGGTGATTATTAAAAACATTTATTATCATTGACAAACAACGAAGAAACCTATTCTTTTAAAAAGTCTATATTTTAATTCATGAATATCATGATATTAACATTAAAAAGAGAAGGAAAGAAAATACAACGCGGTGCACTCTTTTCCTTTAAAGTCACAAGCTTGCAGTCCAACATGTTTCGCCTGATTTAGGCTTCCTCAGGGACTTTAGTTAATCTACAATAAATACAGAAGATTAATAAATACATACCAAAACGATTTTTTATAAATAAATATTAATATATTCATTATACAAAATACATTTAAATGTCAAGTGAACTACTGCTTTCCTATGGGCATAGAAAAATAGCTCCAAAATTCTGGAGATCCTCACACACAGCTGAAACTACAGCAACTGTCATGAAACAGAAGACATCGTACAGGGATGAAGACGGGGCATCTGCACTAGCATGGAAACATAAATCCAGCCTGATTGTGAATCAAACACGGAGATCCAATGACAGGGATATATGATATAAATCCTATTAGTGTTTTACCCTACGTAAAAAAAAAAGGTAAAAAAGGTGAAAAAAGTTGTACGATATTCAGATCGTGTGTACGAGGCTGTAGGGTTCAATATTGAGTTGGCCCACCCTTTGCAGCTATAACAGCTTCAACTCTTCTGGGAAGGCTGTCCACAAGGTTTAGGAGTGTGTCTATGGGAATGTTTGACCATTCTTCCAGAAGCGCATTTGTAAGGTCAGGCACTGATGTTGGACAAGAAGGCCTGGCTACCGCAATCTCTACTCTAATTCATCCCCAAAGTGTTCTATAGGGTTGAGGTCAGGATTCTGTGCAGGCCAGTCTAGGTCCTCCACCCCAAACTCGCCAGGCCTTCTTGACCACATCAGTGCCTGACCTCACAAATGGAATTCTGGAAGAATGGTCAAACATTCCCATAGACACACTTCTAAACCTTGTGGACAGCCTTTCCATACAAGTTGAAGTTGTTATAGCAGCAAAGGGTGAGCCAACTCAATATTGAACCCTATGGACTAAGACTGGGATGCCATTAAAGTTCATGTGCGTGTAAAGGCAGGCGTAATATACGGTGTATAATGGGTGAATTCTTTGTACATTTGCACATTTTTAATGTGCTAGTATTGGATTTCTCTGAGTGTTCCATTGTCCTCCCATAACACATAAATTTACAGCTATGTTAGTCTAGTGTGGGCAATGATGGGAGAGTGGAGTGAAGGTATGCTGAGCCCTATCTGAGTGTGGCTGATATCTGCAATTGTGGGGTGATTACACGTATTATAGAAGGCTTCTATCAAGCTGGTATAGTTTGTGTGTCCCTTACTATTGTAATCACCTTAGAGAGAAAAACATGAATGACCCTGTATGGTAGTGTAGGAATTTTAGACTGTAATAGTAAAATATGAGGTGCCTTTATTGTTGAAGAGACTGCAAGATCTGAGTAGCAGCAAATGTTTTTGTAGGAACTGTAAGGCCCCTTTCACACGGGGCGGATCAGTAATGCTCCGCCCCGTGAACCTCCGCTTGCTCAGCGGGTATCGCTCCGTTTATCCCCGCTGAGCCGGCGGATGACAGGGTGGTCCCTGCACACTGTGCAGGGACTGCCCTGTCTTTTCTCCGCTCTCCCTTATGGGGGGATCGGATGAACACGGACCGTCTGTCCGTGTTCACCCGATCCGCCAGACGGGATCCTCGACAGTTTCCTTGTCGAAAAATGTACACACGACCGGTTTCCTCGGCAAAAAAAAAATCCCAGCAAGTTTCTTGCTGGTTTTTGCAGAGAAACATGGTCGTGTGTACGAGGCCTTAGACATAAATGGCCCTGACTGTTGTTATAGACACGGGGGTGGATTTACTATAATTGGAGAGTGCAAAAGGTACAGCTGTGCATGGTAGCCAATCAGCTTTTAACTCCAGCTTGTTCAATTAAAGGGTCACTAAAAGGAAAAAAATTTTTTGCTGAAATGACTGTTTACAGGGTATAGAGACATAATAGTTAACTGATTCCTTTTAAAAATGATTAAATATAGATAAAAATCAATCATATAATGTGCCTACAGTTTAGTTTAGTTTTTGCTGTTGTTTCCTGGTTCTCTGATGTACAGAGAGCCAATAGAGGGCAGTGAGCTAATAGAGGGCAGTGATACTTTGTCTAAAACTCCTCAGCACCAATCCACACCTCCTTGATTAGTCACCACATAGAGAAATCTCCCAGTACTGTGGTGATCAGGAAACAGACAACCAGGAAGTGTCCAGAACAGAGAGGATTTACAGCAACATCAAAGCAAAAACAAACAATGAGGACATGAAACCAGGACTGCAGTAAGGTAAAGGAAGCTATTTAGCTAAAAAAAAATTCCTTTAGTGACCCTTTAAGCTTTGACCAAAAAAAAATGTAAGTTGACTGATTTCTATGCAGAGCTGCACCAGATTTTGTACACTCCCTGGCTAAATGTCTATGTCCAGCTTTAGGTTTTAAAGTGGTTGTAACCCCCCAAAAAAACCTGCAAGACAAAGGCATTATGAAATACTCACCTTAGATCGAAGCCCCCACAGCGGTACCCGTACACTGCTCCGGCCGGCAACATCGCTCCTGGAGTTACTTACGGGTATTGTGGGCTCCAGCGCTGTGATTGGCCGGAGCCACGATAACGTCACTCCCGCGCAAGCCCACGGGAGCCGCCGGTAACCGTACACTGGCTGAAGAAACGGCATTGCTTCAGTGCGCATGTGCCGATGACGCCGGCACATGCTGATACAGGGGATTTCTCCTAAACTGTGCAGGTTTAGGAGATATCCAGGGTAGCCAAAGGTAAGCCTTGATATAGGCGTACCTGTCGTAAAAAGTGGATTATAAAGGTTTACAACCACTTTAAACACATCTGTCTGACAGCAGCACGGTTATTGCAGCGATCAAATCAACTTATTTTGCTGTCACAAGGAAATCAGAATCAGAAACAGATACAATCGATGTACACTGGAACCATTGATCTTTGTATCACCTTGAGTTTATGATGCAATAAAATCCCGTACATTAATAAGAAATAGTAATCTATGTCGAACATTCAAATTCTTGAGAAGAGAAAGTTGTGTCATAGATAGCAATAAAACAGAAATAGGGGAAGAAACATGTTACAAAGGAGACGTCAGGATTCAGACAGATCGTAAAAAAAACAGTTTCTCCAGCAGACGACTACAATTGGAGCCGATATATTTTTTCTAGAGAACTGGATAAGATGGAATATTCCATCAAGCATTTTTTTCTTTGTGGAAAGCATGGGGAAATCCAAGGTGGACAGGGAAATCCAAGCTGGATGGGGGAATCTGAGGTGGATAGGGGAATCTGAGGTGGATGGGGGAATCCGAGGTGGATGGGGGAATCCAAGGTGGACGGGGAAATCCAAGGTGGATGGGGGAATCCGAGGTGGATGGGGAAATCCGAGGTGGACGGGGAAATCCAAGCTGGATGGGGGAATACGAGGAGGATGGGGGAATACGAGGAGGATGGGGGAATCCGAGGTGGACAGAGAAATCCAAGCTGGATGGGGGAATCTGAGGTGGACGGGGAAATCCAAGCTGGATGGGGGAGCTGAGGTGGATGGAGGAATCTGAGGTGGATGGGGGAATCTGAGGTGGACAGAGAAATCCAAGCTGGTTGGGGGAATCTGAGCTGGATGGGGGAATCTGAGGTGGATGGGGGAATCTGAGGTGGATGGGGGAATCCAAGGTGGATGGGGGAATCCTCCCCGCTCTACTATAATGGAGGGGGGGGATTCCTCAACTTTCTGAATACACATACTCTTATTAAGCAGCTTTTTTTCCAACAGGTCAATGCAACAGAAGACGTAATTACTAGAATAAGCAGCTCTGTGGGAGGGGTTTGCCTGAGTACACTATTTTCTCTTCCTGGAAAGTTGCTTCAGTTAAAGCGGAGTTCCGGCCACAATTTCACTTTTTAAATATAAATACCCCTGTAATACACAAGCTTAATGTATTCTAGTAAAGTTAGTCTGTAAACTAAGGTCCGTTTTGTTAGGTTGTTACAGCATTTAGACACTTTATAAAATAGAAATTGACTGGGGCCATCTTAAGTGTGGGCATCATGAAGCCAGACTGTATGACTTCCTGGATTTCAGCCTTGCAGATCTCGCACATGCTCAGTGCTGCACAAGCAGTGTAATAGGTTTCAGATCAGGTTTCAGCACCTGTACTGTCCAAGTCACATGATTCTTTGAGACTGGGGAGTGCACAGACTCCTGGAAAGTTACACCCACTACATTCCCAGGAGTCTGTGCGGTGTAGGTTAGGAAGCTTAAGCACCTAGGTGCAGGAAGAGGGAAGATTAACTATTCTGCATAGCAACAACACTTTGAAGGCATCTAAAAAAGAAATGTTTTTCTTAACCACTTCGTTACCGAGCCTGTTTTTCAGATTCAGTGTTTACGAGACTAAAACAGTTTTTTTTGCTAGAATATTACTTAAAACCCCCAAACATTATATATATTTTTTTTTCTAACACCCTAGAGAATAAAATGGCAGTCATTGCAATACTTTTTGTCACACCGTATTTGCGCAGCGGTCTTACAAGCGCACTTTTTTTGGAAAAAATTCACTTTTTTAAATAAAAAAATAACACAACAATAAATTTGGCCCAATTTTTTTATATATTGTGAAAGATAATGTTACGCCGAGTAAAATGATACCCAACATGTCACGCTTAAAAATTGCGCCCGCTCGTGGCATGGCGTCAAACTTTTACCCTTAAAAATCTTGATAGGCGACGTTTAAAAAATTCTACAGGCTGCATTTTTTGAGTTACAGAGTAGGCCTAAGGCTAAAATTATTGCTCTCGCTCTAACGATCGCGGCAATACCTTACTTGTGTGGTTTGAATACCGTTTTCATATGTCGGCGCTACTCGCGTATACGTTCGCTTCTACGCGCGAGCTCGTCGGGACGGGGCGCTTTAAAAAAAAATTTTTTTGCTTTTCGCATTTATTTTTAATTATTTTACAATTTTTAACACTGAAATAAAAAAAAATAAAAAAATTATCACTTTTATTCCTATTACAAGGAATGTAAACATCCCTTGTAATAGAAAAAAGCATGACAGGTCCTCTTAAATATGAGATCTGGGGTCAAAAAGACCTCAGATCTCATATTTGGGCTTAAATGCAAAAAAAAAAAAAAAAATTTGGAAATGTCATTTTTTCAAATGACAAAAAAAAAAAATGTCTCTTTAAGAGGCTGGGCGGGACTGACGTTTTGACGTCACTTCCGCCCAGCAGAGCTATGGGGGACGGGCGAAGGAGATTTTTCCTTCAGTCTCGTCCCCGCTCAGCTGCCGGATGGTCGCGATCCCCTCCGCCGCTACCGACGGCTCCGGTAAGCGGCGGAGGGCGCGGGACAGCGGCGGGAGGGGGGGGCCCCTCTCCCGCCACCGATAACGGCGATCTCGCGGCGAATTCGCCGCGGAGACCGCCGTTATCGTGTACAGGACCGTCGGCACTAAAGATGGATACCTCAGTTGTGACAGCAGCTGCTGCCGTTACTGAGATATCCATCTTTAAAAACAGGACGTCATTTGACTATGGGCCAGTAACGAAGTGGTTTTTAAAGGACTAATGAAATTACTGATGTATTGTTATATTTATGGGTGGAACTCCACTTTAAGACAGTGATCCGACTTTGGAGGCGACTTCCATTGAAATCAATGGGTACAAGTTGCCTAGAAGTGGCCTTGAAGTAGTACAGGAACCTTTTCTGAAGTCGGAGCAAAATGGAATTTCTCACGTCGCGCGACTTGGGGCGACTCGGATCCCAAGTCGCTGTAGTGTGAACCGGCACTTAGGCTTGTTTATTTATTTAACAAAACAAAATATAGTGTAGTGCAACAAAAAAAAACAAATACAAATAAAACAAGACAGAAAATTTTGAAAAAAAAACACAATATGTTTTACTTTTTGTTATAATAATATCCCAATTTTTTTTTTTTTTTTTTTATATTTTTTTCATCGGTTTAGGCCGATACGTATTCTTCTACATATTTTTGTTAAAAAAAAATCGCAATATTGATTGGTTTGCGCAAAAGTTATAGCGCCTACAAAATAGGGGATAGATTTATGATTTATTTTTTATTTTTTACTAGTAATGGCAGCGATCTGCGATTTTTTGTCAGCCCTGCTGCTACTACTACTACTACTACAACTACTACTACTACTACTACTACTAACAATAATAATAAAAATAATAATAATAATAATGATGATAATAATAATAATAATAATAATAATAATAATAATAATAATAATAATAATAATAATAATAACAATAATAATTGAATAAACACACATATAAAAATATTATTAAATAAATACAATACATTTAGTAGTATGTAACAATAAATACATAATTGACCCCTAACCCTTAAAAATAATAATAATAATAATAATAATAATAATAATAATAATAATAACAACAATAATATATAACACCCTAACACAAAATAAATAAGTATTCTTATTATTAATAATAATAATAATAATAATAATAATAATACCAAAAAAGTACTATTATTATTAATAATATTAATAATAATATTTTTTTTTTTAGTTTGGGTGTTTATTTATTATTACTATTATTTTTATTCTTATTAAATTATTAATAATAATCATTTATTTAATATTTTGTTAAGTGTATGTGGTTAATTATTATTTATTTATTTATTTATTTTGAATCAAAAAGGGTTGGCAACTCGGATACTCCTGAATAAAAGTCCTTTATTGGTTACATGGGTATACGGGTACATGCTATACGCTGACACTTTCATGTATGATTTGATGAAGGCTTCCTAGCCGAAACACGTCAGCATATAGCCTGCACCCGTGTACTCATGTAACCAATAAAGGACATTTATTCAAAAGCTTTCGAGTTGCCAGCCCTTTTTGATTCAAATATTGTATTTGTGGCGTCTGAACGTCCTGGCTAGAGCACCGGATCACAGTTCGTGGACTTCTATATTGGCAGTGGAGCTGGGGTAACAATTTGTCTCTATTATTTATTTATTTATGTATTATTACATATTAATAATTTATTTTAATTTTTTTATATTTATGTATGATGATTTTTAGTTATTTGTTTATTTATGTTACATGAATTTATTCATATATTATTAAAAAAAAAATTGTTTTGTCATGAGCAGAAAATCGCTCAAAAACGTGCAACAAAACGTTTCTCCTCCAGCGTTTTGGAACTTTGGGCCAGATTCACAAATGAGATACGACGGCGTTTCTCCTGATACGCCGTCGTATCTCTATTTCTATCTATGCGACTGATTCATAGAATCAGTTACGCATAGATAGCCAGAAGATCCGACAGGTGTAATTGTTTTACACTGTCGGATCTTAGGATGCAGTACCGCGGCCGCCGCTGGGGGGAGTTCGCGTCGTAAACCAGCGTCGGGTATGCAAATTAGGAGTTACGGCCGATCCACGACGGTTTTTCGCGTTCGCTACGTCGCCGCTAGTATATTTTCCCGTCGCATAGTTACACTTTTTTTTTGGTGCCTTAACTTTAGTCAGTAAGTGTATTGCTGTCTAAAGTATGGCCGTCGTTCCCGCGTCGAAATTTAAAAATCAACGTCGTTTGCGTAAGCCGTTCCGGGAATACGGAAGTACGCTACGCGCGTCGCCGTTCAAAAAAATGACGTCACGGTGCGCAAAGCACGGCGGGAGTTAGGAAACGGAGCATGCGCAGTAGGTCCGGCGCGGGAGCGCGCCTAATTTAAATGGCACACGCCCATTTGAATTGGCCCGCCTTGCGCCGGAGGCCGCGGGCGTAGGTTTTCATCGCAAGTGCTTGGTGACTCAGGCACTTGCGATGAAAAATTGCGGCGGTGTAACTTATCTAGGATAAGTTACGCTGCCGCGATTCTACGTGAATCTGGCCCTTTGAGCTTTAAGCTACAAAACGCTGAGGTGTGAATGGGGCCGTATAGTTTTTATAAGCTTTTTTGTAGTTTTGCAGGTGTAATGTTTAGTTGTTTTATATCATTACATGTTTCATTAGTAGCAGTTATGCATTGCATAGTCCTATTCCGCAGATCAGATAATCCGTCATTTCTGCCTAGTTTGCTTTATAATTCTCTTTATGCCTCAAGGAAGGCCTGTGTGTTTAGATCCAGCAGATATCTCTATCTGTTCCAAATCAGCTTTATCTTGGGGAATAAAAATCTGCTCACTGACACTATAATGGATGCACAGATTCTTGTTCAGATATGTTATGCAAGTTAGTTTTTCAACAGTTTTTAACGCTTTTGCAATAGCATTTTTTAGCATTTTTTGGCCTTTGCGTTTTTGAACGTTATTATTTTTTTACGATTTTTTTATTTATTTTTTCAATTGATGAGCCAAGTTTATCAGGGTTTATGCTCGTTTAAGGTTTTTTTTATAGTTTTTTTTGTGGTCAGAAAAACGGCTCCTGAACACAATTTTTGGGCGTTCAGACAACAGCTCATTAACTCCACTGCTGATAAACGTCCAAAAAAGTCCATGTGTGCATGGACACATAGGATAACATAGAGGGGGGTTCATGGGCTGTTAAAAAAATGCCCAAACTCCCAAAAAACGTCCGTTTATGAGCTTCAGTGTGCATGGAGCCTTAGAAATGATGTAGAATGCAGATGTTGTGCAGATCAGAACTCACACAGTCTATCACAGCACAGCAAATCTAGTAGCAGGTTTAATTTTAGAAACTTGGGGCCAGATTCACATAGAACTGCGGCGGCGTAACGTATCGTAGATACGTTACACTGCCGCAAGTTTTCATCGCAAGTGCCTGATTCACAAAGCACTTGCAATGTCAACTACACTGGCAGCCTCCGGCGCAAGGCGGGCCAATTCAAATGGGCGTGTGCCATTTAAATTAGGCGCGCTCCCGCGCCGGACCTACTGCGCATGCTCAGTTTCGCAAATCCCGTCGTGCTTTGCGCGCCGTGACGTCGTTTTTTCGAACGCCGACGCGCGTAGCGTACTTCCGTATTCCCGGACGTGTTACGCAAACGATGTTAAATTTACAATTTCGACGTGGGAACGACGGCCATACTTTAAACAGCAATACGATTGCTGAGTAAAGTTAGGGCAGGTCAAATAACGACTAACTTTGCGACGGGAAACTAGACTAGCAGCGACGTAGCGAACGCGAAAATCTGTCTGGAATCGCCGTAACTCCTAATTTGCATACCCGACGCTGGTTTACGACGCAAACTCCACCCAGCGGCGGCCGCAGTACTGCATCCTAAGATCTGACAGTGTAAAACAATTACACCTGTTGGATCTTATGGATATCTATGCGTAACTGATTCTATGAATCTGTCGCATAGATAGAAACAGAGATACAACGCCGTCGTATCTCTTTGGTGAATCTGGCCCAAAATCCCTTGCAACTCCCCAGGCAAATTCAAAACTTAAAAAAACTCTTAAGCCTTGTACACACAATCGGATTTTCTGCGGACAAAGCGTAGGACTTTTGTCCGAAGTGTTTTGGCCAGGAACATGTATTGCATACAAACGACAAAGAATTGTCGTCCAACAAACACAAAACTATGTGTTTTTTCAGCTCTTTTTCAGCTCTTTAGCGCCACCCTTTGGTCAACTTCCGCTAATGTCGTGGTATGGTGAGCATTGCTTCTGAGCATGCGTGCTTGCACTTTAGAGTTTTGTCAGATGGACTTGTGTAAACACGAGTTCTGCAACAGCTGGAGGTCCGTTAATTGCATATCCCTGGTATAAACTATATATATATTTTGCTATTAAATAACATTTCTAATCATAGGAAATTAATAACAAGAGTTCCTCTTTTACACTCTGCAGACACTGATGTAAGGAAAAACCCTGTGGATTATAACATAATGGATGCTCTGCGAACCCTGATTTAGAGGGGAACACTGAAAACCCATCAATTGCAGCCTCACTGTGCCCATCAAACGCAGCCACTGTACCAAACGCAGCCACTGTACCATCAAATGCAGCCACTGTACCATCAAACGCAGCCACTGTGCCATCAAACGCAGCCACTGTGCCATCAAACGCAGCCACTGTGCCATCAAACATAGCCGCTTTGCCCAAATGCTGCCTCTGTGCCCCAAATGTTGCCACTGTGCCCGCGGCAAGCGGTGTCCTCCATGTCTTACTCGATGTCCTCTCCGATGATTGGACGCCTGAAGCGCCTGTCGTTTCCACCAATCAGATGACAGGTAACACAGACCCGGTGCACCTAATTGGCTGAGAGGCGGTTCAGTATTAGCAAAGCGAATTCCTTCGATTTGCTAACACACAGCTGAGTGAACAGCGAACGGCGACGCACAGCATTGCGCCCACTGTTCACCTTTTTGAGTGCCTATAGCTCTAATCAGGTGCTTCCAAAAAACACCCTCGCCGTTGTAATTCAGGTGCCGGCGCTTGAAAAGGGGCCGGACACCTGAATAGGAGGTGTCAGCAGCGACCATAGATAGATTCATGCAATGCATGAATCTATCTATGGTAATAGAGCGGTGCAGGAGAGGGGGGCGGCACTCCTGCCGCCATTTATGAACGCACCGCCACTGATAATCTGATTAAAAAGTTTTCCTTTATTTTCTTGAGCAGTTCTATATAAATGTTTGGGGATTCTAGGTAGTTTTCTAGCAAAAAAAATTTAGGGGCAGATTCACAGAGCAAGTAGGCCGGCGTATCTACTGATACGCCGGCGTACTTTCAAATTTCCTGCGTCGTATCTTTAGTTTGAATCCTCAAACCAAGATACGACGGCATCTGGGTAAGATCTGACAGGCGTACGGCTTCGTACGCCTTCGGATCGCAGATGCAATACTTCGGCGTCCGCTGGGTGGAGTTTGCGTCGTTTTCCGCGTCGGGTATGCAAATGAGCTTTTTCCGACGATCCACGAACGTACGAGCGGTCGTCACATTCTCTTATGTCGTCTGTAGTCGACTTTTCCCGGCGTATAGTTAAAGCTGCTATTTTCTGGCGTATAGATAGACTTGCCATGTTAAAGTATGGCCGTCATTCCCGCGTCGAAATTAGAATTTTTTATTTTTTTTGCGTAAGTCGTCCGTGAATAGGGATGGACGTAAGTCACGTCTAAGTTAAAAAAATGACGTTGTTGCAACGTCATTTAGCGCAATGCACGGTGGGAAATTTAGGAACGACGCATGCGCATTTCATTCGGCGCGGGGACGCGCTTTATTTACATAAAAACCCGCCCCCAACCCGCCCAATTTCAAATACGCCGCCAGAAAAACACTACGCCGCCGTAACTTACAGCGCAAATTCTTCCTGGATTCGAATTTACGCCAGGTAAGATACGGCGGCGTAGCGTATCTCTGATACGCTGCGCCTGTCCAATTGTATGTGAATCTGCCCCTTAGATTTTTACATGTAGGAGAGGAATGTTAGAATTGGCCCCGACTAGAAGTGGATATTTATAGAAAAAAATGATATAAAAAAGCAATTTAAAAGCCTATAAAAACAAAAACGTACTCAAAACCATTACATGTTCCTGTTATGAAGGCTGCATGGGAGAACAAAAAACCTAGTTTGACTTCACTGCTATGAGTGTGTTTGTTCTCCTGATTACAGAAGTATATCAGACATAGATACTTAGTTCTGCAGTTACCTGGGAAAACGGAATATTTCCAACAAATTAACACCCTCAGCAGGAATCTCAGAGGGCGACTAACCTCACCCTGTGATATCTCCTACAAATATTTCATAACAGAGATTACCACTTTAAATGGTGCACTTTGCTCTCTGGACTTCATCGCGCCCGTGTTTTTATTGTTAGGTCTTGAGAGACGAGCATGACAGCGAACTGTCCACTTTTATTTACTCATTTAAATGGCAAACTGTCAATGCATTTTACCTGTCAGGAGGCAAGAGACGCGGACTCCCTATATCTGACAATAGAGACCCCCCGGAGACGGTGCTGGTCTATGATTAACATCAAGCCATGGCCTAATGCCGACCTAATCACCTAATTCATTGTGATGTAAACTCATCCATTAAGTTATTGACTTGAGAACTGATTATTTCATAGAACGGCGAGAAATTTCAGCACTTTAGCAAAAAAATAAATAAAAAAAAACTCTTCAAAATGAACTCCACTGGTCGTTATCATATTCTCTGATTTCAAATGTACTGTTTACAGCTTAAAGCGGAGTTCCACCCTAAAAATTTAGGGCCAGATCCACAGCCAGCAGGCTTAACTTAAATCTTCCTATTTAAGTTACACCGCCGTAAAATCTCTACCTAACTGCCCAATCCACAAAGCACTTACCTAGAAATTTTCGGCTGTGTAACTTAAATGTGTCCGGGCGCAAGGCGTGCCCAATCTAATGGGGCGAGTCCCCCTTAAATTAGGCGCGCTCCCGCGCCGGACGTACTGCCCATGCTCCAGACGCGATTTTCCTGACGTGCTTTGCGCGAATTTACGTTACGCCGAGTTTTGTGAATCGCGCTGGGTAAAAAAAGTTGTGGCGGGGAAAAAAAATGTAAAAAAAAATTTGACAGCGTCGCGGGAAAGAAGGGTCTACTTTTACATGGTGTACTAACTTTACACTTTGTAAAAGTAGCCCTAATTTTGCGTTTGCAAACTAACAACTTACGGAGACTTCACGAAGGGAAACCGCTTTGTGGATCTCCGTAAGTGCTAATTTGCATACCCGATGCGGAATTTCGACGAGAAATGCCCCCAGCGGCGGCCGCGGTACTGCATCCTAAGATCCGGCAGTGTAAAACTATTACACCTGCCGGATCTTAGGAATATCTATGCGTAACTGATTCTGTGAATCAGTCGCATAGATAGAAACAGGGATACGACGGTGTATCAGTAGATACGCCGGCGTATCCCTTTTGTGGATCTGGCCCAAACTTTCTATTAACAGCTTGCCTTTAACCACTTCATTACTGGGCACTTAAACCCCCTTCATGCCCAGACCAATTTTCAGCTTTCAGCTCTGACGCATTTTGAATGACAATTGCGCGGTCATACAACATTGTACCCAAATTTAATTTTTATCATTTTTTTTCCCACGAATAGAGCTTTCTTTTGGTGGTATTTGATCACCTCTGTGGTTTTTATTTTTTGCGCTATATACAAAAAAAGACAGAAAATTTTGAAAAAAAAAACATAATTTTTTACTTTTTGTTATAATAATATCCCAATTTTTTTAAAAAGAAAATAAAATTTTTCCTCGGTTTAGGCCAAAACGTATTCTTCTACATATTTTTGTTAAAAAAAAATCGCAATAAGCGTATATTGATTGGTTTGCGCAAAAGTTATAGGGGCAGATTCACATACAGTTGGACAGGCGCAGCGTATCAGAGACACGCTACGCCGCCATATCTTACCTGGCATAAATTCGAATCCAGGAAGAATTTGCGCCGTAAGTTACGGCGGCGTGGTGTTTTTCTGGCGGCGTATTTGAAATTGGGCGGGTTGGGGGCGGGTTTCATTTAAATGAAGCACGTCCCCGCGCCGAATGAAATGCGTATGCGTCGTTCCTAAATTTCCCGCCGTGCATTGTGCTAAATGTCGTCGCAACAACGTCATTTTTTTAACTTAGACATGACTTACGTCCATCCCTATTCACGGACGACTTACGCCAAAAAAAAATCAAATTTCGACGCGGGAACGACGGCCATACTTTTACATGGCAAGTCTATCTATACGCCACAAAATAGCAGCTTTAACTATACGCCGGAAAAAGCCGACTACAGACGACGTAAGAGAATGCGACGACCGCGAGTACGTTCGTGGATCGTCGGAAAAAGCTAATCTGCATACCCGACGCGGAAAACGACGCGAACTCCACCCAGCGGACGCCGAAGTATTGCATCTGCGATCCGAAGGCGTACGAAGCCTGTCGGATCTTACCCAGATGCCGTCGTAACTTGGTTTGACGATTCAAACTAAAGATACGACGCGGGAAATTTGAAAGTACGCCGGCGTATCAGTAGATACGCCGGCGTACTTGCTCTGTGAATCTGCCCCATAGTGCCCACAAAATAGGGGATAGATTTATGATTTTTTTATTTATTTTTTTACTAGTAATGGCGGCGATCTGCGATTTTTTTTTTTTCAGGCCTGCGATATTGCGGCGGACATATCGGACACTTTTGACACAATTTTGGGACCATTCACATTTATACAGCGATCAGTGCTATAAAAATGCACTAATTACTGTATAAATGTGACTGGCAGGGAAGGGGTTAACACTAGGGAGTGAGGAAGGGGTTTAAAAGGGGCCGGCGCCTGAATAAGGGGTGGCAGTGGGGACCATAGATAGATTCACGCAGTGCATGAATCTATCTATGGTGATAGAGGGGGTGGCAGGAGAGAGGGGGTGGCGCCCGTGCGCCCTTATGGATTCACCGCCACTGGTCCCTATCACTGTGGCAGTCTGGGCTACAAATATATCCTACTTGGTACATGCCAAGGCCTTGGAAGCAAGCAGATCTAAGTGATCTAGGCTTATTGGGCCAGATTCACAGAGCAGATACGACGGGGTATCTCCTGAAACGCCGTCGTATCTGTTGTTCTATCTATGCGATAGCCATAGATAGCCATAAGATCCGACAGGTGTAATTGTTTTACACTGTCGGATCTTAAGATGCAATACCGCGGCCGTCGCTGGGGGGAGTTTGCATCGTAAACCAGCGTCAGGTATGCAAATTAGGAGTTACGGCGATCCACGACGTTTTTTTGCGTTCGCTACGTCGCCGCTAGTCTAGTTTCCCGTCGCAAAGTTAGTTGTTTTTTTTTGGTGCCTTAACTTTACACAGCAATCGTATTGCTGTATAAATTATAGCCGTCGTTCCCGCGTCGAAATTAAAAAAATAACGTTGTTTGCGTAAGCCGTCCGGGTATACGGAATTACGCTACGCACGTCACCATTCGAAAAAATGACGTCAGTTCACGCAAAGCACGGCGGGAGTTCAGAAACGGAGCGTGCGCGGTAGGTCCGGCGCGGGAGCGCGCCTAATTTAAATGGCACACGCCCATTTGAATTGGCCCGCCTTGCGCCGGAGGCCGCCGGCGTAGGTTTTCATCGCAAGTGCTTGGTGAATCAGGCACTTGCGATGAAAAATTGCGGCGATGTAACGTATCTATGATCGGACACTATGATACGTTACGCCGCCGCTCATCTACGTGAATCTGGCCCCTAATGCTTGGAGCACTTAGATATCTATGAGCTTCTAAGAAATGCTTTTCTCCTGTCAGGTAATAATCTATACTTTTTTATAGCTTGCCAGAGTTATCTGTCAGTCTGATTAGAAAGACAATAAAATGCTTCATAAATCTATACATCCATCACCTTATGATGGAGACAAGATATTTAAAATACTCCCACTATAAAATATAAAAAGTCTGCAAAGAAGGTTCACGATCAGGTAGAAGAATGTAGGCAGAATGCAAGGGTACAAGTTGTGAGATTCTGAGGCTGCATCTCATGTCACCTAATGCCGCGTACACATGACCGTTTTTAACGTCCTAGAAAAAAAGACGTTTTTCTCAACGTGATTCTTGTCAAGCCGGCCTTGCCTACACACGATCGTGAAAAAAAAATGCTCGAGCAAAGCGCGGTGACGTACAACACGTACAACGGCACTATAAAGGGGAAGTACCATTCGGATAGTGCCACCCTTTGGGCTGCTTTTGCTGATTTCATGTTAGTAAAAGTTTGGTGAGAGACGATTCGCGCATTTCAGTCTTTGTGCTTTTCAGTCTGTTACAGCGTGACGAATGTGCTATCTCCATTATGAACACTAGTTTTACCAGAACGAGCGCTCCCATCTCATAACTTGCTTCTGAGCATGCACGTTTTTTTCCCGTCATTAAAGCCTACACACGACCGTTTTTCACGGCGTAAAAAAAACGACGAAAAAAATTAGAGCATGTTCTAAATTTTTTATGCTAATTTTTTACGTCAAGAAAAATTCTCTGGAGCTTACGAACGGTCGTTTTTAATAACCAATTAAAAAATGGAATTTTTCACGTCATGAAAAACGGTCGTGTGTACGTGGCATAAGACTTAAAGAACCCCATTCTAGGGGTTGTGTTTTGTTTACTGTATGGGGTAATGTATTTAACTACTTGCCGACCAGCCGCTGCAGTTATACGGCGGCAGGTCGGCTCCTCTGCGCGAGAGCCCGTAGCTATACGTTGGCATCTCGAAGTGACCACTAGGGTCCCTGACTCCCGTGCGCGTGCCTGGCAGGCGCGATTGCCGACGGGCACCCGCGATTGCTCGTTACAGAGCGAGGACTGGGTGCCGTGTGTGTAAACACACAGCTCCCGGTCCTGTCAGGGGAGAAATGCTGATCTTCTGTTCATACAATGTATGAACAGCGATCAGTCATTTCCCCTAGTGAGGCCACCCCCCTACAGTTAGAAAACACCCAGGGAACATACTTAACCCCTTCCCTGCCAGTGGCATTTTTATAGTAATCCAATGCATTTTTATAGCACTGATCGCTATAAAAATGCCAATGGTCCCAAAAATGTGTCAAAAGTGTCCGAAGTGTCCGCCATAATGTCGCAGTACCGAAAAAAAAAACGCTGATCACCGCCATTACTAGTAAAAAAAAATATTAATAAAAATGCCATAAAACTACCTCTATTTTGTAAACGCTATAACTTTTGCGCAAATCAATCAATAAACGTTTACTGCGATTTTTTTTTTACGAAAAATATGTAGAAGAATACTTATCGGCCTAAACTGAGGAAAACAAAATTATATATTTTTGGGAGATATTTATTATAGCAAAAAGTAAAAAATATTCATTTTTTTCAAAATTGTTGCTCTATTTTTGTTTATAGCGCAAAAACTAAAAACCGCAGAGGCGATCAAATTCCACCAAAAGAAAGCTCTATTTGTGGGGAAAAAAGGACGCCAATTTTGTTTGGGAGCCACGTCGCACGACCGCGCAATTGTCAGTTAAAGCAACGCAATGCCGAATTGCAAAAAGTGCTCTGGTCTTTGACCAGCAATATGGTCTGGGGGTTAAGTGGTTAAAGGCAGTACTCAGTTTAATGGATTTTGTTATATTTTAAATCTTTTATTTATATTTTTTTCCTCATTCCTCCAAGCTATCCAGAAAAAGTGACAGTGGCAGAGGTTAGGGGTGCAAGGGATGCTTCAACATTTGGCATTTTTTATTTTATTTTTTTAAACAAAGAAGTTTTAAGCTGGGTGAATAAGGCCCCTTTCACATGGGGCAGAATCTGATCTGAGTCTTCCGATCAGCAGGGGATCAACTCACAGATCCCCCGCTGATCAGATGGATAGATAGAGGTGAGTGGAGAGATTTAGTCAAAATTGACCAATGTGCTTGATAGCCTCAGCTATGCATGTTTCCCTATGAGACTGTGTAGCGGGGGTGTGTCCATTCCCTCCACTCAGGTTTCAGATTACACTCAGCTCTCCTCTCTGAGCTGTGCAGTGCGTGACATCAAATCCCTGACAAGCTGTGTAAATTCTCCAAACTGATGTGGAGAGAGGGATACAGATAAACAGATACAGCTTATTTATGAGGATTTGTTTAATCTCTGTGTATCGCCTGAGGCCAGTCACTTCACCAAGTATATAAAAGGGTTTAGTGAATATCACTTTAAGTGAATATCCACAAAATGTATTGTGTGACGGTCCTCAACTTTTTTAGTAAATCAGCCATACATCTCTTCTGCAATAAAAAAAGGCTACTTGCCTTCAAACTTTTTATTTTTTAAAGTAAAGTTACTGGCCCGGATTCAGATAGGAGATACGACGGCGTATCTCCTGATACGGCGTTGTATCTCTGAGTGCGGGCCGTCGTATCTATGCGCCTGATTCAGAGAATCAGTTACGCATAGATTTCCCTAAGATCCGACCGGCGTAAGTGTCTTAGGCTGCATATTTACGCTGGCCGCTAGGTGGCGCTTCCGTATAGTTATGCGAGGAATATGCTAATTAGGTATTTACGCCAATTCAGAAACGTAAGTTCCCCCGGGCTTTTTTTTTAAGTTAGGCTTTTTCCGGCGTATAGTTACCCCTGCTATATGAGGCGTAGCTAATGTTAAGTATGGACGTCGTTCCCGCGCCGAGTTTTGAAAATTTTACGTCGTTTGCGTAAGTCGTTCGCGAATAGGGCTGGACGTCATTTACGTTCACGTCGAATCCAATACGTCCTTGCGGCGTACTTTGGAGCAATGCACACTGGGAAATTCCACGGACGGCGCATGCGCCGTTCAAAAAAAACGTCAAAAACGCGGGGTCATGTTAAATTTAAAAAAAACAGGCCCACAACATCCCCATTTGAATTAGGCGGGCTTACGCCGCCACACATACGTTACGCCGCCGTAACTAAGGGCGCAAGTTCTTTCTGCATACGGAACTTGCGCCCAAAGTTACAGCGGCGCAACGTATCTAAGATACGTTACGCCCGCAGATAGATAGAGCATTCTATCTGAATCCGGGCCACTGTTTTAAAACTACTAAAATCATTTTAAATTTAAATGTTTACACTGATTCTAATGCATTTTACCAAACAGTGAAAAATCTCCCTAAAATTTAGCTCATCACTACGAGATAGATAGATAGATAGATAGATAGATAGATAGATAGATAGATAGATAGATAGATAGATAGATAGATAGATAGATAGATAGATAGATAGATAGATAGATAGATAGAATTTTTTGTTTGTTGTCTCGCTCAGTATTCCAAAACTTTTCTGTGATAAAGGTTAAATCTGGACTGGTCAAAGAGATGTAGAATGTGAAATTAAAGATTTGGTGGGGAACAATGTAAATTATTAAGACAATAAGTCTTCCAACAGCTGGATTCATTTACATGGTAATGAAGCCAGCTGTTCCGCTCAAATAGGGAAGGTGAATGGCACAGTAGGACGTTGCCTTAGTTAACCCTTCAGTGCACAAAGGCAGCAAGCTAACAAGCAAGCTGATAATATTCACTTTACCGCATTAAATTGCAGTAATAATGACCTATAGAATATGTTATCCAATGCCGACTAGATACTGTGCTGAGAAGAGCGGATAGCTGAGGATAACAGGCCTGCCATCTGAGTCAGACAAAGTGCTGGTATATCACAATGCTTGTTGACTACCGTGTGCCAACCTTCACCATTCAGATAATGCATGCAGCATGCAGTGGATTCCTTGGCTGCATTCGGCCCCGGGAGGGGGGGAGGTGGTAAGTAAAGTATGCCATTTTACGGCAGGCAAGAATCCATTCTTTACAACAATGGCGGCTGGTGTTCAAAAAATCATCAAGCGCAGCCACTGTGCCCATAAATTGCCGCCACTGCGCCATCAAACGCAGCTACTGTACCCATTAATTGCCACCACTGTGCCCATCAATTGCCACCACTGTGCCAATGAATTGCTGGGAGTGTGCCCCATCAATTGCTGCCAGTGTGCCCCATCAATTGCTGCCAGTGTGCCCCATCAACTGCTGCCAGTGTGCCCCATCAACTGCTGCCAGTGTGCCCCATCAACTGCTGCCAGTGTGCCCCATCAACTGCTGCAAATGTGCCCCATCAACTGCTGCCAGTGTGCCCCATCAAATGCTGCCAGTGTGCCCCCCACCCGGCACTTACCTGTCTCGGCTCTGTCCTCCACACTCCGAGTCCTCAATGTCTTCTCCAATCCTCTTCCTGTCATCTCTGCTATGATTGGACGCCTGATGTACTACGTAAACGACGTAAAATACGGCTCTGTTCCCTGATCCATACCTTTGCATGAGTTGCGCCTCCTATATGGGGAATAACTTTACGCCGGACGTACGACTTACGCAAACCACGTATATTATGCGCCGGGGGCAACTACGTTTGTGAATCTCCCTCATTTGCATATGTGCATAGAAAATCAATGGGAGCGGAAAATGCTTAGATTGTGGGCACGGCACACAGATACGACGGCGCATAGTTAGACTTACGCTGCGTATCTCGAGATACGTCAGCGTAAGTTCTTTGTGAATCCGGGCCTATAACTTTTGCGCAAACCAATCAATATACGCTTATTGGGGTATTTTTTTTTTACCAAAAATATGCAGAATACATATTGCCGTAAATTGAAGAAGAAATTTGTTTTGTTTTTTTTGTTTTTTTATTGGGTGTGTTTTATAGCAGAAAGTAAAAAATATTGTTTTTTTTTTTTTTAAACTTGGCCTAAATTGAAGAAGAAATTAGATTTTTTTCATTTTTTTTATTGGGTGTGTTTTATACCATAAAGTAAAAAATATTGTATGTTTTTTTAAAAAATTATCGCTTTTTTTTGTTTATAGTGCAAAAAAAAGGCTGAGGTGATCAAATACCACCAAAAGAAAGCTCTATTTTTGGTAAAAAAAAAAAAAAAGGACATCTATTTTATTTATAAATCAGTTAAAGCGGAGCTCCAACCTAAAGTGGAACTTCCGCTCATCGGAACCCCCCCCCCTTCTCCAGTGTCACATTTGACACCTTTAAGGGGGGAGGGGGGTGCAGACAGGTATTTGCACCCACTTTCGGCCACACAGTCTGCGGGTAGACTGCCGGCAGAACTTTAGAACGCGTGTTCTGGGAAACACACGGCTCCCAGAACACAGCGGGTACCAGTGAGCACGGTGAAGCGCGACTCGCACATGCGCCGTAGGGAACCCGGGAAGTGAAGCCACAATGCTTCACTTTCTGGTTCCCTCACCGAGGATGGCGGTGGGGGCAGCAGAGTATTGAGCGATTGCTCGTCCTCTGCTGCCGATGTCGCTGGACTCCAGGACAGGTAAGTGTCCTAATGGAAAAAGAAAATATGGACAACCGCACTCCAAAAAACCTTGATGGTTGTCTTTATTTAAAAAAGGAAAAATGCACTACAAGTCACAGCACACAACACGGGAGTAAAACAGCTGACGCGTTTCGCACTATAAATTAGTGCTTAAAGTGGAGGTTCACCCTTTAAAAAAAATTCTGACATCACATGGAGTCGCTCCATCCTACCGACAGAATGCTGGTGTTTTTTTTTTTTCTCAGCACATACCTTTTAATCCCGATTTTCACCTCACGGCAATCCCGCGGGAGTGGGCGTTCCCAAGCTTCAGAACGGCGCATACTGCGCGTCACAGGTTGCCGACAGAACCCGAACGTCAGTGTGCATGCGCCGTATGGAGCCGCACCGACGTTCGGGTTTTTTCGGCAACCTGTGACGCGCAGTATGCGCCGTTCGGAAGCCTGTCAATCACAGGCAGCGCTTGGGAACGCCCACTCCCGCGGGATTGCCGTGAGGTGAAAATCGGAATTAAGAGGTATGTGCTGAGAAAAAACAAACAAACACCGGCATTCTGTCGGTAGGATGGCGCTACTCTGTGTGATGTCAGAAATTTTTTTGAGGGTGAACCTCCACTTTAATTATAGCTGAGGTAAGTGTCCTAATATTAAAAGTCAGCAGCTGCAGTATTTGTAGCTGCTGGCTTTTAATATTTTTTTTTTTTACAGAGTAGCTTGGCTTTAATCAATTTATCAATTTATATATAGCGTCGCACGACTTGCGCAATTGTCAGTTAAAGTAATGCAGTGCCGTTTCTCAAAAAATGGCCTGGTCATTAAGGGGGATAATACTTCCAGGGCTGAAGTGCTTAAGGTAGAATTTTTGGGAAGGTGTTATTAATTCCATAAAAAGTAATATAATAATTTCAATTAGATAAATTCTAATTGTATTTATTGAGATTTGAAATTTGTATTTAGCGCAATTCACAGACACTGGCGCAGCATCAACGTCCCTAGAAATAATTGCTTCCAGTGATGCATGAAATAATCGAACGGAATTAAATATTTAGCTGGAAGTCGGTTATTATTTGCTTTCATATGTTCCAACCTACAGGTTGTCAGGATAGGTACTTTTTGAAAGCAGCGATTTCCTGTGGCTAAAACACGCGCCTAGCATACCTTGCATGGTTTTAGAACCATGAGTCAGTTATCGCTTATTCCGAGAGAGAACATGAACACTTCTCGGTGTTAGTAGACACAAGATGATTTCCTGTCCTCATTACTCAAAAGGCTATTAAAAGGCTTAAAATAGGTTTCCATCTAGCCGTTAAGTACAGAGGAGGATATCCTTAATTAGGGCTAGTAAAAAGGAAAGATAATTGTGGCTTCTCCCTTAAATTGCTATTTTAATGTCATCTGAACTTGTACATGAGAAATAAAGAACATTTAGTGGAAATAGAGCTGCTGGAGAATTTGGTGTAAATAAGGTGGGGTGCCACTTGGAACCTCGTTATAAAGACTGAGCTAAATTTTGTCTGAAATAAAATCTGGTCATAGTGACACAGATTAACCGCTTGACGACCAGCCGCCGCAATTATATAGCGGCAGGTTGGCTCGGCTGCGCAAATCGCCATCGGTGTACGTCGGGCTCGTGCAATGCCGATCTGTGGGCCCATTGGCCAGAGGGGGGGTATCAGGGCACCAATCCTGCCCTGGTCTCCAGAACGGCGCAATCGCGACTGTTAGCGCGCGCGTGCACACTGTTGGCACGCACGTGCGCGGCATTGGTGCGCGCGCACGTGCGCGCACAGACCCGCGGTCCGTCCGACCAATCAGAGCCCTGAAGCGGGCTATTTAAACCTCTCTCCTTCCCCTGGCTGGTTGCTGGCTTGTCACAGCAATTGTTGGTGTATTCCTAGATTGTGAAAACCTACCTTGTTTGTTCCTGATTACCTGACCTTGGCTCTGTTCCCCGGATTGCTGCTTTTTCCTAACCTTGGACCTCGGCTTGTTTACTGGACTGTTTGATCTCACCTGCCCTTGACCTATTGGCTTGAACTTTGGACTATCCTGCTTTCTGTGCTCCCTTGACCACAGCCTGTCTTCCGGATTACCCTCTGCTACTTCCGTTCCCGGTTCCCAGACCTCCAGGATCATCCCGGTGTGCTTCTCGGCTACTTCCAGCAGACTGCTTCCTGATTGGCCCTCTTCCACGCACCCGGCCTCCACCTTCCTGTCGGTACCGGTGCCTCCTGGTGCGTCTTTCCCCCTGTCCTCACTCCAGGGGGGCGGACCGCGCCAGGTCGCAAAGGGAGCCGCCCTCAGCATCTTGGCCTTGGTAAGTGTACTTCTGTTACCTTCTGTTAGGGAGCCAATCAGCGGGGCCGCCTGCAGTGACAGAACGGGGATCTGCCATAGTAAACAAGGCAGATCTCCGTTCTGACAGGGGATGACACACAGATCCTGTCTTTCTGCTATGCCTTGTCCCAAACAGCTCAGAGGCCGATAGCTATAGCAGTTACAGACAGTCACTTCTGGCAGATAACACGGGCTCACCTGAGGTGCAGAGTCTAAGAGCTAACCGGTGTTCACCAGAGCTCCTGATGGTGGAGATGGATTTTGCTGTGTGTTAGCACCAGGTCGTGGTCCTCAGGATCGCCCCACCAGGAGGTAAGAAAGCCAGGGTCCAGTAGCGGATAAGCAGACAAGGATAAAACAGCAGCGTGGTCAATAAACAAGCCAAGGGATCAATCACAAGTGGCTGCAGGTTGGGATCAAACAGAAGAGTAGTCAAAGAACAGGCCGAGGGTCAAACACGGGTGGTTGCAGATTGGGATCAGGCAGTTGGGTAGTCCAAGAACAGGCCGAGGGTCAAACACAGGTGGTTGCAGGTACAAATGGAAGCAGGAACAACAACAGCAAGGCACTGGCAGGGAAGGCACAATAAGTTCATGGGAGGAGCAAGGGGTTCAAGGTTCAAGGCAATCAAGACACCAAGCAGAGTAGTCTAAAGGATCATATAGGTTTATCCAGCAGATCAGGCAGGGAACTATCCAGCAGATCAGGCAGGGAATTGTCCAGCATCCCAGATAGCTCAGTGGGAAGAGACAATGCCAGACATAGAAGAGGTCCCAGGTTCAAGCCCAGGTCCTGACACCCATACAGCTAGTAAGCAAACCCAGGGAATACATTTAACCCCTTGATCGCCCATGATGGTAACCCCTTCCCTGCCTGTGTCATTAGTACAATGTCAGCGCATTTTTTAGCACTGGTTACTGTAATATTGTCACTGGTTCCCAAAAAAGTGTCAAAAATGTCAGCTAGATGTCCGATCTGTCCGCCGCAAGGTCGCAGTCCCGCTAAAAATGTATCTAGGTAATTTGCATATTCTACGCCGAAAATGACGGAAGCGCCACCTAGTGGCCAGTGTAAATATGCACCCTAAGATACGACGGCGTAAGAGACTTACGCCAGTCGGATCTTAGACTAATGTCGGCGTATCTTGCTTTCTGAATACAGAAAGAAGATATGCCGGCGCAACTTTGAATTTACGCAGCGTATCTATAGATACACCGGCGTAAATCAATGCTGAATCTAGCCCCAGAACTTTTATGCAAACCATTCAATATACACTTATTGTTTTTTTTGTTTTTTTTTACCAAAAATATGTAGTAGAATATATACTGGTCTAAAATAATTTCAAAATTAGACTTTTTTTTTATTGGGTATGTTGTATAGCATAAAGTAAAATAATATTGTTTTTTTTTAATTGACGGTCTTTTTTTGTTTATAATAATAAAAAAAAAAAAATTAACCGCAGAGGTGATCAAATGCTACAAAGAGAAAGCTCTATTTGTGGGGAAAGAAAGGACATACATTTTATTTGGGTACAGTGTCGCACAACCACGCCATTGTCAGTTAAAATAACGCAGTGCCGTATTGCAAAAAATTGCCTGGTCTGGAAGTGGGTAAATCTTGTGGGTTTTGTTTTTTTTATTTTGTGCGCTATAAACAAAAATACACCAACAAATTAAAAAAATATATATATTTTTTTTTACTTTCTGCTATAAAATGTATCCAATAAAAAAAAATGTAATCAAATTTCTTCATAACTTTAGGCCAATATGTATTCTGCTACATGCTTTTGGTAAAAAAAAAAAATCCCATTAAGCGTATATTATGGCATCTACAAACTATGGGATATATTTATGGAATTATTTTTTTAGTTTTTATTTACTAGTAATGGCGACAATCAGCAACTTATAGCGGGACTGCAATATATCGGCAACAATCGGACACTAACTGACTGTCAGGGCTGGGCTCCTGCTACTTAATGAGCAGCTATTTTCTTTCAGCGCTCAGAAGCTGCTCAGCTGTCGGTTAAGTACCAGCCACTTATTGTTACCACAGTACTCACCTGATTACCATTATCCTCCCTTAATAATCCAGCCTACAGCCACTCCGTTTTTGCTATTTAAGCAGCTTAGCTTATTTTCTCCTTGCCCTTACGTGGTCTATGATCTCTAAGTGCTTCCTTCCTGTGCTCCTGTATATGACTTGGCCTGGTTGACACCCCTTCTGATTCCTGTTCCTGATTTTTGCTCCTGACTACGCTGACTTCTGGTTTCCTGACCAAGCTGGTCTGATTACCTGCTCTGGCATCTAAACCCTGGCTTCTATTTTTTTACTACGTTCCTGAACTGTGTTATTTTTGCCATTTCATTAAAAGTGTGATTTTACCAGGACTTTCGGTCTCTGTCTGGTTTATGGTTCCTGACACTGACACTTTTGACACTTTGCGGGAACCAGTGACACTAATACAGTGATCAGTGCTAAAAATATGCACTGTCCCTGTTCTAATGACACTAGCTGGGAAGGGGTTAAACATCTAGGGCAATTAAAGTGTTAACTGTGTGCCCAGCCAGTGTTCATGTGTACTGTATGTGCTGCTTTTACTAGGGGAAGAGATGGATTCTAGTCCCTGTTTTGCAGGAACACATACTCCATTCCCAGTTCTCACCTGTCAGAACAGCGATCTGCCTTGTTTACATAGACAGATCACCGTTCTGTGTTGTTTACCGCATTACACCGAGTGGCCGATACCACAGATCGGCTTCTGTTGTGAACTAGCAATGCAAAAGAGGCCCGCCGGCGGCACGTGTGTACCCTCTACAGGCGGAAATACAAAATCACTTATATATGTGCGATCCTGTGCACAGCTGCCACCCTGTAGCAGTAAAGCTGCTATAGGGCAGTCGGCAAGTGGTTAAAACTAAACTATATTCACCTTCACTGCATAACTGTGGTGTCACAGAGTTCCCCACAGGCCGCTAACATAATCGGTCCCATAATCTTTGGCTAGGCCAAGATTATGCCACTCCCGCACATGTAGTTCATTCATCTTGGCATGGTCAAAATATTAGAAATTTGTAATAAACTGTTAGCGCAAACACTGGTACTACCGAACACTCAGGGCCGATCCTAGGGTGACAAGCGCCTGGGTGCAGAAATATTTCTATAAAACTAGCGGCACTTTACGGCTGATGCCCCCACATTGTCAGTGTAAAAGGGCTCTTGGTACATCTCATTATACATCTCATCTGTAGATGGACTACTGAGGCACAGGAATGGGCAGGGGCTGTGTATCCTATGCAATCTATCATGCCATAAAACATCTAGAGCAGGGGCAGCCCAGAGCACATGTAAAGGGATGCTGGGGATGCCATCCCCCAGCACACTAAACACAGCACACTGAACACTGTGACTTACCTTGGTTCTCTCTCTGTGCAGCCCGAGATAGAGATGGGAGGGGGAGGCATTCCAACTGGAGTTCGGAATTCAAGACTCCCAGTGTGAGGAATTCATTCCTTCACATCAGCACTCAGCAGCCACTGAAAACTAGAACTCTTGTGTCAGGAAGAGGAGCGGCCCCTCCCCCGAGCACTGCCAGGCTGGATGGACCACCCTATGCTCACACGTCACACACACCTATGCTCAGAACACTTGTTCTGGTTGGACACAAACAAGGAGAGAAGGAGGGAGGGGAGAAATCTGTCACTTCGGCGCCCCCATCCCTGCAGGTGCCTGGGTGCAAAGCACCCTGTGCACCCTGCCTGGGATCGGCCCTGCGAACACTTAAAAAGTGGGCAATGTATATGTCTAGAAAACAGTCACAGTTTTATAGTCCATATAGTGGTAAAAAATGACCAGTCCTAAAAAGGAAGGAGATGGGAAAATGATGGGCGGCAGCTGTCCTCAGAGAAAAGCCAACTCTGTTAGGGGAAGACAAGGAAACTAAAAAGGTAAGTGCCACCTAAGTGCAATATATCAGATACTATGTTTAATCTCAAAAGAAATGCACTTACAATACACAATTACAAAACAGGCTCATCAGGGTCTCATGATGCACGGTGCGGTCCGGTCTCAGGTCCATCTTGATCCACGGATCTGCAGGCAGGGAGAGAAATCCATCCTGTGGCCACCAGGAAACAGCCAGGTTCAGCATGGAGACACAGATGATGACGTTACCAGAAAACGGGACCAGGAAGAGCCCCGAAAGGAAGGTGAGACCAGAAACAACAGGCTACACGCTCGGAGACAAGCTCCTTACAGGCCTAAATATTACAATGAGCGTGTGAAGAGGCATATCATGTCCCAATTAATCAGAATCTTTTACTGGTCCAACTTCTGTGAAAATTAATTGTGATTGGATCTGCAGATTACAGCCACTTCGTTCCAGTTACTGTTTTTGAATAGCCTGAAGCCTCGTACACACGGCCGAGGAACTCGACGTGCCAAACACGTCGAGTTCCTCGGCCAGTTCAGCCCTGAAGCCGCCGAGGACCTCGGCGGGAGGAGAGCTCCCATAGAACAACGAGGAAATAGAGAACATGTTCTCTATTTCCTCGCCGAGGTCCTCGTCGGCTTCCTCGGCCGAAAGTGTACACACGGCCAGTTTCCTCGGCAGAATTCAGCCAGAAACTCGGTCGGAAGCTGAATTCTGCCGAGGAAACTGGTCGTGTGTACGGGGCCTGACTATGACTGGCAATGGGCCCGTATTTATAAAGCAGTAAATATGATTTTTACCATACATTCACTGATGATGTCATGTCATATCAATCATTGTCATGTAAAGCACATTACCAAGGAAAATTCACCTGCAGTGAATGTTTGGTGATTATTAAATTCACTGCTTTATAAATAAACCCCTAAACTATCACTTTGCCATATAGATTATTATTTTCAGGGATGTGACTTGTATTATCAGCCCTTATTAATGAATATATTGCTTGCCAGTGGTGGCCGGTGGAAATTTTTTGGTGGGGGGAGCGGCGAACAGTATAGACACCACCCCCCCACTCCCCTTGGTTGGTATGTCGGTAGCACTTACCCCCTCACCGGTGGCGGCCTACCGTTCTCCTGCTCTCCACAGGTCTTCACGGTGGCGACGGCTTCTGTTTCCTCCCTCCTCTGGCAGCCAATCGGGAGTCTTCACTTTTCGGCCAATCTAAAAACGGGTCTCACACCCGCTTCTGATTGGCCGGATTGAGGATCAGTGTTTCAACAGCGAATATTCATTCACTGTTGTAACACACCTCTGTTCACATTATCTGCACCCCAAGCCCACCCTATTTCAAACCTATTAGAGCCTCTGGCTCTAATCAGGTGCTTAAAGCGGATCTCCGCCCGAAAAAATATTTCAAATACTACAGCTGCTGACTTTTAATATTAGGGCACTTACCTTTCCTGATGTCCAGCGACGTCGGCAGCAGAGGACAAGCGATCGCTCGTCACTCTACTGCCCCCACCGCCATCCTCGGTGAGGGAATCCGGAAGTGAAGCTCTCCGGCTTTACTGCCCGATTCCTTACGGCGCATGCACGAGTCGCCCAGTGCCGTCCTCACTGGTTCCCGTTGTGTTCTGGGAGCCGAGTGTTTCCCAGAACACAACGGGCGGGGGCAGGATGTGACGTACTCCCCACAGAGTCCCTGCAGAGAGGACTCCCGGAAGTGGGTACAAATACCTGTCTTTGACAGGTATCTGCACCCCCCCTCCCCCCTGAAAGGTGTCAAATGTGACACCGGAGTGGGGGGGTTCTGATGAGCAGAAGTTCCACTATAGGGTGGAGCTCCGCTTTAAAAAAAAAATGGCCGCTATAATTCATGCTCCCGGTGACCTGAAAGGGGCCAGACACATGAACAGGGGGTGGCTGCAGCAGCCATTGATAGAATTCATGCTATGCATGAATCTATCCATTGCATATAGGGGGTAGAGTGGAGAGAGGGGGAAGCGCCTAATAAACTTGCCGCCACTGTTGAATGCTGTATAAAATAAGGGCTGTTACATCTTAGTAAATTGAGCCCATTTTCAGTATCTATTAGCTTGCCTGCTACAGTCTGTGCAATAATAAATAAGGACAGAGAATGAAATGTGTGCTTGTATAGTTCACAGAATGCAGAGAAATTATTATGGTTGGGAAGCATGTCTGCAATTAAAAATTGAAAAACTTCCAAAGGCAGAATCCAAAATGACAATTAGGCTCCATGCACACCGGACGCTAAAATAATGTTATAAAAACGCTAATAGCTTTGCAGGGAGTCTTTCAACGTTTTTTAATGTTTTTGCATTAGCGTTTTTCAGTGATAGCGTTTTTAGCGTCTTTTTTTTCATTTTTTTTTTCCAATGGATCAAAAAACAGTAAAAAAAATGTTTTAAAGTGAATCAGTGTTTTTCCCGTGCAGGGCAAAGCAAGAGGTTCATTTAATATTACCTTTCCCTGTCTATACATGCCTTCCACTCACTCCTCGCTGTTCGCCCAAAAGAGTGAAGTGCAAAATTATAGTATCAACTGTGATCTTACAGCATTTTATTCCAAGGAAAAAAGCTTTAATCCACTTTCCGAAGTAGTGCTTTTCAAAATTACATAGAGTCGTTTTTTTGAATTCGAGAATCGCTTTTATAACAGGAAAAAAAAAAACATTTCTGGGTGAATGTTGAACTCCCTCCGTGCCTCTCACCCACTCCCACCCATTCACATGTTATTTTTGGTAAAAAAAAATATCCAAAGCCATTTGTTACAAACCTGACTCCAATGTCACATGAATCTCCACAGCATAGGTGTGCGCAGCCTATGTCATTAGGGTGTGCACCCCAAAGCTCAAACACGCATTAACGATCACTCACAATGTTCATTCAGAAAGGGAAGGGGCTGGTAAATTACATATTTACCGGCCCCTTTCCCCACTCATCCTAAAACATCTCCGCAGCAACAGCTGGCGGGAGAGGAGAGGAGGGAAGTCGGCAGTGTGGTGGGAGGGCAGTAGGGGGAATCTGTGCTGCACAGGATGATTAGGGTGTGCCTAGGCACACCTGGCACACCCTGTGCGCACGCCTATGCTCCACAGCACCTAATCCTGGAGTGAAGACCAGTGATCAAGAAGAACCATCACACTTGACAGTCTAGAACAACTATTATCAACCTAGGGTTCCTCCAGAGCTTGTTAGGGGTTACTTGACCTGTGTCTGATTAACTTCCCATTTGATGGTACCTATGTAGCGCTACCTCTGCAGGAGCCGCTGGTTTCTGGTTTCCCTTATTTCTGCACAGCCAGGCAACACACGTTTCCAACTTGCATCCAGACACAAGAATACAGTCCATGCGCTTGTTTTTGTTATTTTTATGATATGGAATATGGGATGTCCAACTTGATTTGAAGAAACAAATGAGGACAAACTTCCTTCTCTATGTACAAAAATGAAGATTCTGGGCTGGACTCCCTCTGGGTTAAACGCAGTCTCCTTGGATCAGTGGCAAGATCCTTTACAGACCAGGAATGCTCAGTCCTGGTCCTTTTCTGAATTGGACACAAGGAGCGATCGCTCCTGTGTCCTGTGATAACTGAGCAGAGTAAACTGTGTTTTACTCTGCTCAGTTTATCCACTTGCTTACTGGGCACATATACCCCCCTCCTGCCCAGGTGAAATTTCAGCTTCCGGCACTGCGTCGCTTTAACTGACAATTGCGCGGTCATGCGACGTGGCTCCCAAACAAAATTGACGCCCTTTTTTTCCCCACAAATAGAGTTTTCTTTTGGTGGTATTTGATCACCTCTGCGGTTTTTATTTTTTGCGCTATAAACAAAAAAAAGCAACAATTTTGAAAAAAAATTCAATATTTTTTACTTGTTGCTATAATAAATAGCCCAATTTTTTTTTTTTTTTTTTTTAATTTCTCAGTTTAGGTCGATACGTATTCTTCTACATATTTTTGGTAAAAAAAAAAAAAAAATTGCAATAAGCGCTTACAAAATATGGGACAGAATTATTATTATTATTATTATTTTTTTTTTTAATTATTTTTTTTACTAGTAATGGCGGCGATCTGCAATTTTTTTATTGGGACTGCGACATTATGGCGGACACATCGGACACTTTTGACACATTTTTGGCGCCATTCACATTTATACAGCGATCAGTGCTATAAATATGCACTAATTACTGTATAAATGTGACTGGCATTGAAGGGGTTAACACTAGGGGGTGAGTAAGGGGTTAAATGTGTACCTGTATTGTGTTCTAACTGTGGGGGGAGGGAGGTGACCGATGCTGTGTCCCTATGTACAAGGGACACAGATCGGTCTCCTCTCTCCCCTGACAGGACGTGGAGCTCTGTGTTTACACACAGAGCTCCACGTCCCTGCTCTGTCATTACCGATCGCGGGTACCTGGCGGACATCGCGACCGCCAGGCACGCGCATCAGCATTTCGGGGACGCGCTTGCGCGCCCCCCAGTGGCCGGAGGAATCCAGGACGTCATATGACGTCCTGTTGGATTTTCAGAGCCACCGTGAAGCCGTCATTTGACAATGGCCCGGGGCTCAAGTGGTTATGAATGAACAGGAGCCTTAAGCCTCGTACACACGATCAGTCCATCCGATGAGAACAGTCTGATGGACCATTGTCGTTGGTTAACCGATGAAGCTGACTGATGGTCAGTCGTGCCTACACACCATCGGTTAAAAAAAACGATCGTGTGAGAACGCGGTGACGTAAAACACAACGACGTGCTGAAAAAAACGAAGTTCAATGCTTCCAAGCATGCGTCGACTTGATTCTGAGCATGCGTGGATTTTTAACCGATGGTTGTGCGTACTAACAATCGTTTTGTTTTTTTCCCATCGGTTAGGAATTCATCGGTTAAATTTAAAGCAAGTTGGCTTTTCTTTAACCGATGGTTAAATAACCGATGGGGCCCACACACGATCGGTTTTGACCGATGAAAACGGTCCATCAGACTGTTGTCCTCTGTTTAACCTATCGTGTGTATGAGGCCTTTGTCTCATGTTCATTCATTTTCAATGCTGAGGCTGCTGGGAAAGGGAGTGGAGAATCTGTGTCCTCAGGTCTCAATGAGGAGATATCAGGGGCCCGTTTAGACCCCTGATAACTCACCAAAGCCCCCAACAGGGATGATAAAAAAAATGCAATAAATATTAAAATAATAAATTGTAAAAAATATATAAAAAATTTAATTGTAAAAAATATATAAAATAAAAAACTACTGACACCACTCCCCCCTACCCTACCGACACTGTCCAGTGTCCCAACCCCTCCCCCAGAAAGCATTGTGAATTTTTTTTTAACAATTTAAATTGTATAAAAATAAATAAAAAACTACTGATGCCATCCACTGATCTACTGACACTGTCCACTACCCTACTGACACCGTCCACTACCCTACTGACACCGTCCAATAGCCTATTGACACCATTCACTGGCCCATAACCCCTCTCCTCTTTGACAATGTCATGAAGGGGAGGGAAGGGGCTTAGTCATTATCCCGTAAAGCGCAGGCATGTGCCCATGATATGCAGCCTCACTGTGCTGATCAAATGTACAATACAGAGGGTGTACAGTATGTGTATATAGAAGGGGTGGATGGTATTGGTATATAGAGGAAGGAAGGTGGGTATATACAGCTCTATATACAGGACAGATGATGTATATCTGCAGTCAGTGATGATGGAGGAATACAGGAAGTAAGATGGGTGTATATAGCTGTATACAGGACAGGACAGATGATATGATCTTTCCTATATCTGGCACCCCTCCTTCACTGATCATACCTGTATGCACTCAGCTGCCCCCCTCATCTGTATATATTTTAACCCCCCCCCCCCCCCTTTACACAAACAGCCTCCTCCCTTCACTTGTACTCACAGCCCCCACTTGTATGGTCACAGTGGTCTTCCTTCCCCCAAGTCCTGTTTCCACATGTCCCTTTGAAAATACATTACAGGCAGCAAAGCAAACACAAGGGTGCACATACAGGAAGCGGCCAGAGGTGGCAGTAAAGAGCTCTGTAAGCTCCGTGACACTGATCTTGCAACAGCTGTGGAGCCGACTGCACAAACACAGAGAGAGTCAGCACAGCTACAGATGCGAGCATGGCAGACCCTTGCCGATTCCAGGGGGGGTCACTCGCCCCCCCCTTAACCCTATGAGCGGACGCCCATTCTCCAGTTTCATACTTTATTCGGAGCATGCGCGGGTTTCTAAGCATGCACACGAACATGTTTCTCATCGTAAACCAGCCCGACGACAAATACGCAGAGGAAATTGAGACTCCAGATGAGGAAAAAGAGAACTAGTTCTCTTTTTTGCTCGTCGACATCCACGACAGTTTTCTCGACGAAAAACATACACACGACCGTTTTCCTCGGCAAAAAAGCTATGCCACCAAGTTTCTTGATGGATTCTGTCGAGGAAAACGGTTGTGTGTACGAGGCCTTATACTCTACATTGTGACATAAAAAAAAATACAAATTTTCGGGTTTACATCCACTTTAAGCTTTAGATTATCAAACCTCAGAGCTGAAAAGGTGAAATGAGAAGAACCAAAAAATGCTGGTTTGAAGTGGCTGCTATGGGGAATAAACTTGCTGTCGCTAATAAAACCTGAATATTTGTAGGAAGCAGCTGCTTGTCTTTATGAACTGCTCTATGAGATTTGTTCATTTACTATTGCACATAGGACTGTGAGGAAACATCCTTACCTCTGTCACTGGGGACTGTATTTTAAGCCTCTTTATTGCAAAAGAGTTTGCCAGTTTTCCCCGTTTCACACGATCTACAGATTTCTTCTTTAAGATAATTACAGTGGTCCCCTCGGGAGTATGACTGCAATTATCCACGATGGGCAGCGAGAGAAGGGAAACCATTATCAGCAAACACCGCTACTAAAGAGTGTAAACAAAACATGAGGCGACCAGAGCAAAAACAGTCAAGAATACTTCAGACATGCTTAGCTATTAAGGTTGGCCACACATTGAGAACAGTGAGTGGAGAGATCAATGTCTATCCTCATATGACTCAGTCCAGCCTCCAAGTCATTGCAATCCTTGACCAACATTGACAGTGATGAGCACATGGATCTGTCACTATTCTATGTGGAAGACTTATAATGTTCAATGTGATGGGATAATGAGTGCCTATGACCACATGAGGAGTTTGTTATCACCTATCACTCATGTTCGACTCGAACATCGTATGTTCAATCGTTCGTCGAATTACGAACGTTATGGGTCGCTCGCGCCAAATTCGAGTTACGTTTCACAGCCCATAATTCACTGCGGCATTGCTGGCTGATGATTGGCCAAGCATGCACTATGACCCGCATGCTTGGCCAATCACAGCTTGCAAAAAACAGAGAGCCATAATTGGCCAAAGCCAGGGTGTCTTTGGCCAATTATGGCTCAGGGGGTTTAGTACACGCCCACACTATAAAAGGCCTACTGCAGGGCGGCCCTGTGTAGTGTGTTGCGGCAGTTAACAGAGAACAGAGAGAGAGTGTCATTTTTTGCAGGTAGATAGAGCAGGCAGGCAGGCTAGTCAGTTAAAGTTACAGGGCCGGATTCAGATACGAGATACGACGGCGTATCTCCAGATACGCCGTCGTATCTCTGAGTGCGGGCCATCGTATCTATGCGCCTGATTCAGAGAATCAGTTACGCATAGATTTCCCTAAGATCCGACCGGCTTAAGTGTGTTACACCGTCGTATCCTAGGCTGCATATTTACGCTGGCCGCTAGGTGGCGCTTCCGTATAGTTACGCGAGGAATATGCTAATTAGCTATTTACGCCGATTTAGAAATGTACATCCCGCCGGCGCATTTTTTTTACGTCGTTTACGTTAGGCTTTTTCCGGCGTAAAGTTACCCCTGCTATATGAGGCGTAGCTAATGTTAAGTATGGACGTCGTTCCTGCGCCGAGTTTTGAACATTTTACATTGTTTGAATAAGTCGTTCGCGAATAGGGCTTTGTGTAAAGTTACGTTCACGTCGAAACCAATGAGGCTTTGCGGCGTAATTTCGAGCATGCGCACTGGGATTCTTTCACGAACGGCGCATGCGCCGTTCACAAAAACGTGAAATCCGCGGGGTCAAGTGAAATTTAAATAAAACACGCCCACAACATCCCCATTTGAATCAGGCGGGCTTACACCGCCACACATACGTTACGCCGCCGTAACTAAGGGCGCAAGTTCTTTCTGCATACGTAACTTGCGCCCAAAGTTACGGCGGCGCACCGTATCTGACATACGTTACGCCGCGCCGGCAGATACTGCAATGTATCTGAATCCGGCCCACAGTGTGTAGAGGATATATATACATCCCAGGTGTTGTACATATATTTATACACTGTATAGTATAGCTAGATCAGCTCTTCCTAATTTACTGGCAGGCAGGTGATTGTGCTAGCTGCAGTATTCTCACGTGGTGTGTCCTCTGCAGTGTGCACCATAAAGCTACGAGGTGTGTGTACTGCCTGCAGTTTTAAATTACTTTTTTCTTATAGTAATCTAATTTTTTGCAGGGACAGTTCTAAATACGTGCCACTTCACAGGCATTCTATAGTAGACACCCAGCAGGTACAATATTTAAAGGAATTTTTCATTATTTTTTTTTAAGCATCATTAAAATCACTGCTCCAGAAAAAACGACAGTTTTTAAAAAAAAATATTCTATTGATACATGTTCCCTGGGGCAAGACCCGGGTTCTCAAAGACGTTTTCACAGGCATACTATAGACTCTATAGTATGCCTGTGAAAACGTCTTTCAGAACCCGGGTCTTGCCTCAGGGAACATGTATCAATGGAAACATTTTTTTAAAAACACGTTTTTTCTGGAGCAGTGATTTTAATGATGCTTAAAAAAAAAAAAAAAAAAAATTCCTTTAAATATTGTACCTGCTGGGTGTCTATAGTATGCCAGTGAAAACGTCTTTGAGAACCCGGGACTTGCCCAGGGAACATGTATCAATGGAATATTTTTTTTTTAAACGGTCATTTTTTCTGGAGCAGTGATTTTAATGATGCTGCATCACTAAAATCACTGTTCCAGAAAAAACGACCATTTTTAAAACTTTTTTTCCATTGATACATGTTCCCTGGGGCAAGACCCGGGTTCTCAAAGACGTTTTACGACAATAACTTGCATATTGGGCTTTAAAATTAGCACTTTTGAATCGAACGTTCGAGTCCCATTGACGTCAATGGGGTTCTAAATGTTTGCGCGAACGTTCGGTCCGTTCGAAGGTTCTGGTGCGAACCGAACAAGGGGGGTGTTCGGCTCATCCCTATTATCACTGCTGTTGTAAGCAATGCTAAGAATTAGGAGCATTACTTTCTTTGATTGGTCTGTAGAAAGGTGGTCTGTAGGTGTACCAAGGTGTACCAAACTAGGTGTACCAAACTTATGAAAAAGCCGAGAGATAGGATGGCTTTGAATGGTATTTATAATAAAGAGGTCAACCAAAAAGGCCCAACAGTCAAATATAATCTGGGCACCACAGAAACTGTGATGCTGCGTACACACGATCGTAAATTCCGAAACAAAACCGTAGATTTTTCTCCGACGGATGTTGGCTCAAACTTGTCGTGCATACACACAGTCGCACAAATGTTGTCGGAAATTACAATCGCTAAGAACGTGATCACGTACAACACGTACGACGGCACTATAAAAGGGAAGCTCAATACCAAGTGCGCCACTCTTTGGGCTCCTTCTGCAAATCTCGTGTTAGTAGAAGTTTGGTGAGAGACGATTCAGACTTATATGTCATCTGCTGCTGTTCCCGATCTCTCGAAGTCTCTGAGAAATCAGTTTGTCAGAACTCTGTGTGCTAGTTGCGCTGAGCGATCCCACTGGTCCCTGCTGTCTTCTGGGACCTGTGTGCCGGACTTGGTGTAGGTCACCGCTGTGATCTATGCCCGAAAGTGGGAGCAAATACCTGTATTACACACAGGGCTGGATTCCAGACAAGGCCAGGCCTCGGGGTGGCAGTGGGTGCAGGGGCGGCACTGCAGCTGAGAGGAGAGGACACTTTTATTTCGGGAGTCCCCCCCTGTCATGTCACGGATGGTGAGAGGAGAGAAAACAGAGGGAAGAGGAGGTGAGATGGTTCTCAATGTCATTTTCGGCAGCAGCACTCCCAAATGATCATTGTCATTTTTGTCAGCAACATCCCCCCCCCGGTTCTCAATGTCATTTTCGGCAGCAGCACCCCCCCCCCCCCCTCAATGTCATATTCGGGAGCAGTACCCCCCCTGCTTCTCAGTGTCCTGCCGAAAAAGTCCCCCGGCGGATAATGTCCCCCCTGTACTGCGCAGGCGGGGGCGGCATTGAAGGACCCGGCCTTGGGGCGGCAAAGGGAGTAAATCCGGGCCTGATTACACAGGTATTTGCTCCCTCCTCCCCCCTGAAAGGTGCCAAATGTGACACCGGAGGGGGGGAGGATTCCAAAAAGCGGAAGTTCCATTTTTGGGTGGAACTCCACATTAATAAATGAGTTCATCACCAGTTACTGATATTTGCTTTTTCTTGGGTTTCTCTAGCGCTCATCTGCTTATAGTCTTTGAGAAAAGTTGCCCTCATGCCTCTCTGGGAAGGCCCCTATTTCTGGTTAAAATGACCAGTCAATGCAGTTTGCTTCCTATAAGTAAGGGGACCAGTCATCTCACTGCCCACTGTGGTTCTTTCTAGCAGTGCTGATGTCATCACCTGTGGGAGGTGGAGAGCAGTAGCGAGTAGCTGTTCCATCTATCTACACACTGGGCTTAATTTACTAAAAGTAAATACGCTATTCACTTTGCAACAGAAGTTGCACTTTGCTTTTCCCCACAGCTTAGTGAATGTGGTGACATTTCCCTTAGCAAAGAATACCCAATCACATGCAAGGAAAATAAAAATAACTGCATTTTGCTTGCACATGATTGGATGGTAGAAGTCAGCAGGACTTCCACTTGCTCACTAAGCTTTGGAGAAAATTCCCTGGCAAAGTAAATTTCTCTTGCAAAGTCTATTTGCCTTTGGTAAGTTCAAGGGGTTTTAAACCTTTGTGTTTTTTTCACTTGAATGCATCCTAGGCACTGTCCGACCCCCCAGCCCCCCGTTTTACTTACCTGAGCCCCGAATTTCAGTGGGTGTTATCCTGCGTCGCTCTCTCCGCTGCTTCTCGGCTCTTCATTGGATAGCGTGATAGCAACGCAGACATTGACTCCCACTGCTGTCAATCAAATCCAATGACGTGGGCGCCGGGGCCGAGTCATACACTCGGTGGCTATGGACGCCGAATGTTTGACATGGGAGCACGCCCGCAAGGTAACCCCCTCGGGAGAGAGCTTCCCAGTGGGGTTATCTATTGTGGGGAGGAGCCGCGAGAGCCACCGTGGGACCCCAGAAGAGGAGGATTGAGGCCACTCTGTGCAAAATTGGAGGTAAGTATGACATGTTTGTTATTTTAATAAAAAACCCTTTAGTGTCACTTCAACCCCACTGAATCTACACCTGTCACCACGCACCTCCTCAATACTCCACCAAGAGCACTGCCCGTCCAGACATGTGATTCCTCCCACACCATGCAGACTTGCTGCAGGAGAAAACAAGAGGAAAAGAGCCCTGTAATGACTTCACAGAGCAAAAATTGCTGAAAATCACAAAAATTGGGCCATATTAGTACAACGTTTTTTAACCCTATGTTCACACATCTGAATTTTGTGGGGGCTGTGTTTGCCTGGGCAGTGAAGCCTATTTAAATTAATAGGCTGCTGTGCCTGCGGTTCTGTTCTTGCACACGCACTGCGATTTTACATCTGTGGGGGTGCCATTCAGAATAAATGGCAACTCGAGAATTTCCACAGAGTAGTGCATTTTTAACTGCAGGTGGTTGCAGGTGTGGGAATCGCTGTGACTCCCGCACCCGCAGCCACACACAGAAGCGTGAACCAAGCCTTAAAGGGGTCGTAAAGGTTCATGTTTTTTCACCTTAATGCATCCTATGCATTAAGGTGAAAAAACACCTGGCAATCACGGGCACCTCAGCCCCCCGTTTTACTTACCTGAGCCAGTTCACCTGCTCTGCATGTCCCCGGTGTCCTCTTCTCCATGGAGTCTATGCGTTGATTGGATAGATTGATAGCAGTGTAGCCATTGGCTCCCACTGCTGTCAATCAAATCCAATGACGTGGCTGCCAGGAGAGAGCTTCCCAGAGGGGGTTAGCTATAGTGGGGAGGATCCGCAAAGACGCCATGGGACCCCAGAACAGGAGAATTGGGGCCACTATGTGCAAAACGAACTGCACAGTGGATATGTTTGTTATTAAAAAAAAAAAAAAAATTAACCTTTACAACCCCTTTAAGGTGTGAGAGAGTGGAACTTTAAACTGCAAGCCCAGCACTGGCAAAGGAGATAAAAACATGTAAGAGGGTCTCAGTTAGGCTCCATTCACACCCGAGAATATTGATTTACTGTCATTTTTCGGGTATTTTTTAAGCTTTTTTTGCAGCTTTTTAGAAGTGTATTACCAAAAGAAGCTCATGTACTTTTTTGAGCTTCAGGTGTTTTGCTTCAAGCGACAAAACACTCAGGCCCCGTACACACGGCCGAGGAACTCGAAGTGCCAAACACGTCGAGTTCCTCGGTGAGTTCAGGGATGAAGCCGCCTTGTTCCCATAGAACAACGAGAAAATAGAGAACATGTTCTCTATTTTCTCGACGAGTTCCTCGGCGGCTCCATCGGGCCAAAAGTGTACAGACGACAGAGTTTCTCGGCAGAATCCGGGTTTGACCGAGTTTCTCGGTGAATTCTGCCGAGAAACTCTGTCGTGTGTACGAGGCCTCAGATGTGAACAGGGGCCATTGAACTTTTTGGGATTTTGCTTGTTGGGTGTTTTGGAGCTTTAGAGATAAGATTTTTACGAGCTGAAAAACGCTCAGGTGTGAATGGGGCCTTACGGTGAGTTAAAACATTAATTCCTGATTACTATATAAACTTAATGCCTTATCCCCCCCCATGCTCGGATTAGGATCTGATATGGATTTTAGGGGAGCCTCATGCTATTTCTTTCTTCTTTTTTTTTTACGTTCAGTTCCCCTGTAGGCTATGATTTCATAACCTACATCCCCCTTAAAATTCATACCTGACCTGAAGAGTCCTGGAATTTGGGGGCAACCCCACACCATTTTTTTATTTGCATAGGGTCCCTCTTTTTTTTCCCCAATTACCATCTATACTAGACCCTCATCTAGGATAAAATTCTGGTACAGATGAAGAGATTCCCCTAAAGATTTGTTTAAAAACAAAGGTTTTCAGACAATTCCGTAATTTACCAGCAATTTAAACATTATTTTTTTTTATTTTGTAAATGTCAGTTAAAGCTAAAAAAGCTACCGTGCATGCGTTAAAGTCATTTCGAGCATGCGCCGGTTTCCACGGCGACAGGTAAGTATACACAGTCTCTGGTTTCTCTGCAGGAAAACTGCAGAGAATCTCACAACGAGAAAAATAGAGAACATGATCTCTATTTTTCTCGTCTAGATTCTGGGCAGTTTTCTTGTCGAGAAACCTGAAAGCCTTGTACACACACTCGGTTTACTCGGCAAGAAAGCTCTGCCAGCAGTTTTCTTGCTGGTTCTTGCCGAGTAAACCGAGCGTGTGTACAAGGTATTAGGAGAGTGAGAGAGAGTGCATGATGTCATAAGCCTAGGCTAATGATCAGACAAGACAGAGGAAGTGGGCTGTTAAAGGCATTTACTGTCTAAAGTTAACCTCTTGCCAACTGCCCCCCGTCTGACGGCGGCAGTATGGTGCCCCTGCGCGAATCGCCGTAGCTGTACAGCGGCCACTTTAAGGCCCCGTACACACAGTCGGACCAAACCGATGAGACTGGTCCGACGGACCGTTTTCATCGGTTCACCTCTGAAGTGGCCGTACGGCCTGATATGTGTACACACCATCAGTCCAAAATTCGATCGGGTCAGAACGAGGTGACGTCAAACACATGACGTGCTGAATAAAACGAAGTTCAATGCTTCCAAGCATGCGTCGACTTGATTCTGAGCATGTGCAGGTTTTGAACCGATGCTTTTCTGTACTAACCATCGGTTTGGTGCAATGGTGCAGCGGTCCATTGGTTCGGTTTTAAAGCATGTTTAGAAATTTTGGACCGAAGGAAACCAGACCGATAGCCTATACACACGGTCGGTTTGGTCCGATGAAAATGAACTTCGGTTCATTCTCATCGGAACAAACCGACCGTGTGTACGGGGCCTAAGGGGTATAGGGAGCCTGCTGCATCAGGAGCTGGGCACCCGCGATCACTCCTGACAGAGCCAGAACAGGGATGTTTTCTGGCAGGGAAGAGGAAACAGATTGTGTGTTCCTAGTATATAGGAACAAAGATCGGTCTCCTCCCCCAGGCAGTCCCATCCCCCCCTACAGTTAAAACACGCTGAGGGAACACATTAAACCCCTTGATCGCCCCCTAGTGTTAACCCCTTCCCTGACAGTGTCATTTATACAGTAATCAGTGGCTATTTTTAGCTCAAAAAAAGTGTGTCAAAAGTGTCCGATGTATCCGCCGCAATGTCACAGTCCTGATAAAAATTGCAGATCGCCGCCATTACTAGTAAAAAAAAAAAAAAATAAATAAATCTATCCCCCATTTTTTACACGCTGTAACATTTGCGCAAACCAATCAATATATGCTTATTGCGATTTTTTTACAAAAAACATTTAGAAGAATATATATTGGCCTAAGCTAATGAAGAAATTTATTTATATATATATATATATATATATATATATATATATATATATATATATATATGGGGATATTTATTATAGCGGAAAGTAAAAAATATTGTTTTTTATTCAAAATTGGCGCTATTTTTTTGTTTATAGCGCAAAAAAATAAAAACCACAGAGGTGATCAAATACCACCAAAAGAAAGCTTGTGGTAAAAAAAGGGACATAAATTTTGTTTGGGTAAAGCGTTGCACGACCGCGCAATTGTCGGTTAAAGCGATGCGGTGCCGATTCGCAAAAAATGGCCCAGTCAGGAAGGAGGTAAATTCTTCCAGGGCTGAAATGGTTACGACAACAAGGGAAAAAGATTTATTAAATGGAAAGTTGGAAAAATTACTGAAGTTCCACTTTAAAATTACACTAAAGGTTCACTTAAAAAAAAAAAAAATAACAAACATGTCATACTTACTTCCACTGTGCACTTCATTGTGAGTGGCCCCGATCCTCCTCTTCTGGGGTCCCACGGCAGCTCTCGCGGCTCCTCCCCACAATAGATATCCCCCTCTGGGAAGCTCTCTTCCGAGGGGGTTACCTTGCGGGCGTGCTCCCGTGTCATACAGTCGGCGACAATAGCTGCCTAGTGTATGACTCGGCCCAGTCCCCCCGGTGCCTGCGTCATTGGATTTAATTGACAGCAGCAGGAGCCAATGGCTGCGCTGCTATCAATCTATTCAATGAAGAGCCAAGAAACCGCGGAGAGAGCAACGTGGGATCGCGTCCACGGAAATTCGGGGCTCGGGTAAGTAAAACGGGAGAGGCTGGAGGGCCGGACACTGCAAGGTGTTTTTTCACCTTAATGCATAGGATTATGGTATAGAGACATAATAGTTAACTGATTCCTTTTAAAAACGATTAAAAATAGATAAAAAACAATCATATAATGTACCTTTAGTATCATGCTTCGTTTTTGCATGTTATCCTGGCTCTGTGCTGTACAGAGCCATAGAGAAGTGAGGGTTTGAAAACGAAACTAGAAGCTCCCAGTACTGTGGTCCAAAGGAAACAGACAACCAGGAAGTGTTCAGAACAGAGCAGAATTACAGCAACATCAGAGCAAAAACGAACAATGAGGACATGAAACCAGGACTGCAGTAAGGTAAAGGAAGCTATTTAGCTAAAAAAAATAATCCTTTAGTGACCCTTTAAGCCCTATTAAAATTGATAATCCCTGCTAAACTTATTTAAAAAAAAAACTCTATTATTTATTTATTTTTTTCATTTGTTTGACCATCAAAGTTTGACTTCAATGGGGTTTAGAATCAGTGAGTTCCTATGCTCTGGGTTGCACTGCAAAAAAAATACAGCAAGCTCTACGTTGTATGAGCATAACAACGCATGTCAGCGCAACGCAATTTGCATCATTACACATGAAAAACAACAGGTCAGCCTAATTTTTGCATGTTCCAGGAAAAGAGGAGAAAAGTACATGTTAAAAACACAAAACAGCATGACAACACGCAACAACGCATGTGCGTTTATGTGCTTTCAAGGCACATGTTGCAGTATGAATGAACCCTTAGGCTCCATGCACACTGAAGCTGATAAACTGTCGTTTATTGGCATTTTGGCTTTTTTTTTTTAAAAAGCCCATAAACTGAACTCTATGTTAGCCTATGTGCCCATGCACACCTGGGCGTTTTTTAGTGTTAATGAGCTTTGGAGTTTATTGGCTTTTTTCTGAACGCCTGAAATTTGCGTTCAAAGTGCCGTTTTTCGGCAGAAAAAAATGCCAAAAACCGCAAAAAAAAACAGTACAAAACACTCATAAACATTCAAAACCTCTCAAAAACTCTGCTGCCAGCATTCTTTAGCGTTTTTTTTTTTATCCATTGAAAAAAAAAAGTAAAAAAAAAAAAAACTACACTGAAAAACGCTGATTAAAGCTATTTCAAAAGCGATAGAAAACGTTGAAAGGCTCCCTGCAAAGCTAATGGCGTTTTTTTATAGTTTTTTTTAGCTTCAGTGTGCATGGAGCCTTAAAAAAAAAAAAAAAAGTAGGAAGCGCTTTGTCATGCAGACAAACTTTGGAAACCGATGGAAAGGAATATAAAAAACAAGGTGAAAAATGGTGTTCTCCTTTAACCACTTAAGGACCGCCTCCTGCACATATACGTCCGCAGAATGGCACGGCTGGGCACAAGCACGTACAGGTACGTCCTCTTTAAGTGCCCAGCCATGGGTCGCGGGCGCCCGAAGCTCCGTGATCGTGACCGCGGGAACCGCAGACCCGATCGCCGCTGGAGTCCTACGATCGGTCCACGGAGCTGAAGAACGGGGAGAGGTGTGTGTAAACACAGCTTCCCTGTTCTTCACTGTGGCGCCGTCATTGATCGTGTGTTCCCTTTTATAGGGAAACACAATCAATGACGTCACACCTACAGCCACACCCCCCTACAGTTAGAAACACAAATGAGGTCACACTTAACCCCTTCAGCGCCCCCTTGTGGTTAACTCCCAAACTGCAATTGTAATTTTCACAGTAAACAATGCATTTTTAATGCATTTTTTGCTGTGAAAATGACAATGGTCCCAAAAATGTGTCAAAATTGTCCGAAGTGTCCGCCATAATGTCGCAGTTATGAAAAAAATTGATGATCGCCGCCATTAGTAGTAAAAAAAAAAAAAATTATAAAAATGCAATAAAACTATCCCCTATTTTGTAAACGCTATAAATTTTGCGCAAACCAATCGATAAACGCTTATTGCGATTTTTTTTACCAAAAATAGATAGAAGAATACGTATTGGCCTAAACTGAGGGAAAAAAAATTATATATTTTTGGGGGATATTTATTATAGCAAAAAGTAAAAAATATTGTTTTTTTTTCAAAATGATCGCTTAATTTTTGTTTATTGCGCAAAAAATAAAAACCGCAGAGGTGATCAAATACCACCAAAAGAAAGCTCTATTTGTGGAAAAAAAAGGATGCCAATTTTGTTTGGGAGCCACGTCGCACAACCGCGCAATTGTCAGTTAAAGCGTCACAGTGCCGAATCGCAAAAACTGGCCAGGTCCTTTAGCTGCCTAAAGGCCCGGGTCTTAAGTGGTTAAGCATTTAAAATCTCCAAAACTCCACAGAGTTGTCTTCTTCCTCCGCCACCGTCATCCAACAAGTAACATTTTTTTTTTTTTTTGACTTTCAAATCATTTAACATTCTCCTCTCATCCTGACAAACATTAGTCTATTTTTCCCCATGAAAAGTGTGATCCCATCTTACACAAAATATAACAAGACATTTACAAACCAATTTGCTAAATACTAAGGAAACACTGCAAGTTCCTCTCATGTCATTTGCTGTATGACAGCCTCTGATATGTGTCTGATCCTGAAACGGTGCTGAGAATTTCAACTCCTCTGACAGAAAACATTGCTGCGCTTACGGCGGTGTCATAGGAAATTACAATTAGCCCCTTATTGTGTCTATGATGAATGCTGAAAAACAAACATTGCAACATACATCGCGCTCTTATTTAATTCTTCTATTCTGAAGGCTGAAATTATATAGGCTGCCAGTCACCCTCGGGGAAATTGCACCTGCAAATTTTCAGAATGATGAATAAAGTCAATATTTAAAGAGAATATATTGGATGTGATTTTTTTATTTTTTTATTTTATGTCTGAGGGATTGTAACACCTATAAACTGCAATCTAACCACAGTTCACGTGTCTATGGGGGTTATTTACAAAAGGCAAATCCACTTTGCACTACAAGTGTAAACTACAAGTGCAAAGTACACTAGAAATTGCACTGAAAGTGCACTTGGAAGCAGGGGCGTCGTTAGGCCCGGGCTTAGGGGGCTGGAGCCCCAAATGGGTCCCCGTAAAGCCCTGAGTCCCGGTCATTTAGCTAGCCGTTGTTAGCCCCGAGCAGCGAGCACTGGGACCGTTCTGATCCCGAGTGCCGCCGCGCCGAGACCGAGTCCTGCCGAGTGCCGCCGCGCCGATTGTGGCCGAGTCCTGCCGAGTGCGATAGCAGGCTTGTCCCACCTTCTGGAGCCCAACGCCCATGATGGACGTCCCACTGATCCAATGCCGGGACCGCAGGACATGTGACGTCCATCATAGGCGCCCGAAGCTCCAGAAGGCGGGAATTACAATACTGCGGCGCCGCGCCACATCACTGAGATGATCTACACTCGGAGCTCGGGCGGGCGGCACACGCATCGATCAGGAGAGATCAGGTCAGTGGAGGAGCGATCGGATGATAGCAAGGTAAAAAGGCCACTAGGTTCAACAGGCAGTAAACTAAATGTAAATGCAAAATGCAAAGTCAGGTAGGTGTATGTATGTCAGGTAGGTAGGTGAGTGTATGTAGGTCAGGTAGGTGTATGTATGTCAGGTAGGTGTATGTATGTCAGGTAGGTAGGTGAGTGTATGTAGGTCAGGTAGGTGTATGTAGGTCAGGTAGGTGTATGTATGTCAGGTAGGTAGGTGAGTGTATGTAGGTCAGGTAGGTGTATGTAGGTCAGGTAGGTGTATGTAGGTCAGGTAGGTGGCGTATGAATGTCAGGTAGTCAGTGTAATGGTCAGTGTGTCAGGTAGGTGAGTTTAGTGTTCAAAATTGATCGGCAATGGTAAGCCAGGCAACGACCAGCAAGTGAGCCTACCCCCCACCGCCCAGCCAAAAAAAACACGCCATGACAATCCCGGATCCAAAACCGCAAAAAAACAATTGCAAGACCTTGTCCTGTGGCTGATGGACTTTACTGGCACCCACATGAGACCAGAACAATTTTTATTAAAATATCAAACATTTATTGGAACATAGGCGCTTGGAGATTAACATCCACAAAACAAGAAAAATTTAAAACAATGTATATGATATGACAGTCCTCATCAGACCCCTGTACACCACCTCCCAAATCAAACTATAGTGTACATAACAAATGAGGAAAGTGTCTGTAAACTGGGTCTCCTCCGCTGGTCACCTTTGGTATTGTTTGATTTGGGAGGTGATGCAACTGACAAAAGGCCATAAACACAGTGCATGGACATGCACAGAACACGGGGTACAGCTAACGCGTTTCGTCAGCTCACTCCCTCCCTCAGAGCTAGGCTATTTTATGAGTAATCACTTTTATACAAAAGTTTCTTATTATTAAATTATCCCTGGTAATGCACTAGGTGTGCGCGCCTTCCATTCCCTTTTTTCTTGTAGTTCCTTTCACATTACCCCATCTGAGGAAGGCAGCATCCACCTAGCTCTGGAATACCATATATACTTTTTACACCACCATTTTATCTGACATCTGTTACTCCTCACCTTGGAAGACCTTTTAGCGCTGGAAGTGACTGTGTTTTTTGAAGGTGTCAGGTGTGAATGGGGAGCAGGTGTGTTCAATTTGATGTTATCGCTCTCACTCTCTCATACTGGTCACTAGAAGTTCAACGTGGCACCTCATGGCAAAGAACTCTCTGAGGATCTGAAATAAAGAATTGTTGCTCTACATAAAGATGGCCTAGGCTATAAGAAGATTGCCAAGACCCCGAAACTGAGCTGCAGCATGGTGGCCAAGACCATATAGCAGTTTAACAGGACAGGTTCCACTCAGAACAGGCCTCGCCATGGTCGACCAAAGAAGTTGAGTGCACATGCTCAGCGTCATATCCACAGGTTGTCTTTGGGAAATAGATGTATGAGTGCTGCCAGCATTGCTGCAGAGGTTGAAGGGGTGGGGGGCCAGACTGTCAGTGCTCAGACCATACGCCACACACAGCATCAAATTGGTCTGCATGGCTGTCGTCCCAGAAGGAAGCCTCTTCTAAAGATGATGCACAAGAAATCCCACAAACAGTTTGCTGAAGACAAGCAGACTAAGGATATGGATTACTGGAACCATGTCCTGTGGTCTGATGAGACCAAGATAAACTTATTTGGTTCAGATGGTGTCAAGTGTGTGTGTGGCGACAACCAGGTGAGGAGTAGAAAAACAAGTGTGTCTTGCCTACAGTCAGGCATGGTGGTGGGAGTGTCATGGTCTGGGGCTGCATGAGTTCTGCCGGCACTGGGGAGCTGCAGTTCATTGAGGGAACCATGTACTGTGACATACTGAAGCAGAGCATGATCCCTCTCCCTTCGGAGACTGGGCCGCAGGGCAGTATTCCAACATGAAAAGACCCCAAACACACCTCCAAGATGACCACTGCCTTGCTAAAGAAGCTGAGGATGAAGGTGATGGACTGGCCAAGCATGTCTCCAGACCAATGGAAGGTGAAGGATCGCAAGGTCTCTAACACCCACCAGCTCTGTGATGTCGTCATGGAGGAGTGGAAGAGGACTCCAGTGGCAACCTGTGAAGCTCTGATGAACTCCATGCCACTCCATTGACACTTTGGGCCCAATTTGGAAATTTTCACTTACTCAAATGCCCGACATTAGAGGATAGGGGGGGGGGCAGATTTTAAAATATTGAAAGTGACTTTTGGAATTACAGTATATAAACATATAACCACTCGCTGACCGTATAACTTGTATATACGGCACCAAAGTGGCACAGCTGCACTTGATGATGCAACTAGTATGTGATTTGACACACCTGGGTCTGGGGCACGCATGCACACTGCCGGTGGCTCACTCCCGCTGTGATCACACACAGCGGGAGCTCAGCGGCGGTTACTGTGGAATGCGATGTCCGCCGACACCCGCCGATTGTTTAGTAGACAAGGCAGATAACCGTTCTGCCAGTAGGGAAGGCATTGATCTGTATTCCTGCAAAGCACAGACACGGATCTATGCCTTCCCTTAGTAAAGATACCTCCCCCACAATACACAAGCACTGGCTAGGAACATATTTAACCCTTTGATCACCCCTGATGTTAACCTCTTCCCAGCCAGTGTCATTAGTACAGTGACATACTGGCTGCCTGAAAACAGCTCCAATCTGGTGGCACCCTGATGGGGTTTACTTCCTCTATGTACCTGCAAGAGAAGCCTGCAATGTCACCATCTTCCTCCGTGGCAGCGAGCGTCCATTCTTCACCCTTCTTCTTCCGGGGGCCGCAAACTCCGGCTCTGTGAGTCGCGTGACGTCACTCCCACACGTGTGCGCGCGGGAGCTGCCTTTAACGGCATGACCCCGGCTTGAAAGGGCACAGCGTGCCCTTTCACGACGGCGCATGCGCCGTTGAAGGCGTCACTCCGGGGAATTGCAAATATCGGTCTCGGAGACATTGCAAGCACCTACAGGTAAGCCTTAATCTAGGCTTATCTGTAGGTGTAACTTGTCCCTGAGGGTTTACAACCACTTTAAGGAGCTGGGGAGGAGATGGGGACAGTATAGGGGGTTGCATGCAGAGGTCAGAGCTGAAGAGGGGTACAAGTGAGATGTGGATGGGGGATGCAGAGGTAAGCAGCTGTGGAAGAAGGCTGAATTCTGCACTTTGTATGCAGCACACCTCTGAACTCTGCACTATTTACATGGCACAACCTGAACTCTGCAGTCTGTGTGTAACCTGCTCCCTGAACTCTGTACATAATGCACTCCTGATATGTAATGACCCTGTTAAGATCCTCCCACTGTTAGTGAAACTTGACCATACCCACTATCCTATTTTCCGAGAAAAAAAGCCCTGGATATTCTTAAATAGAGAATGGTCCCTGACAGTTGTTAACCTATCCGATATTCCTCCTAACTGCATGTCCCAGAAACACAGGAATTAGGAAAAGGCGTTTCCAAAGGGACGAGTCTTGAACCGTTGTCACCTGAAAATGTTTAATATTTTATTCCTTAATGCCTGTTCCATTGCCAGCTAGGGATTTCCTATAACTTTCTGTGTTGGAGACAATGGTCCTAAGTGCCAATAGTAAGGATGAACCTCCCAAGTGGAGATATAGACAGAAAAAAAAAGTCAGACAGAGGTTCTAACTAACATTCTATTCTAAACTAAAAAACATATTGGGCCAGATTCAGAGAGATCGGCGTATCTTTAGAGCGGCGTAGCGCATCTGATATGCGCTACGCCGACGTAACATAGAGAGGCTCGTACTGTATTCACAAAGCACTTGCTCCCTTTCTTGCGCCGGCATAATGTAAAATGGCCGGCGTAAGCCCGCTTTGTACAAACGGCGCATGCGCGTGCATTTTTAGAATCACGTTGCATATCCTCCCTAAGATACGACGGCTCAATGCGTACGACGTGAACGTAACCTACGCCCAGCCCCATTCACGTACGACTTACGTAAACAACATAAAATACAACGCTGTTCCCGCGCCCATACCTTAACATGACTTATCCCTGCTTTAGGTGGGATAAATTTACGCCGGACATACGCCTTACGTAAACGGCGTAGCTTACTGCGACAGGTGCAAGTATGTTTGTGAATCGGCGTATCTAGGTCATTTACATATTCGACGCGTAAATCAACGGAAGCGCCCCTAGCGGCCAGCGTAAATATGCACCCAAGATACGACAGCGTAGGAGACTTACGTCGGTCGTACTAAGCCAAAATTCAGACGTATCTTGTTTCCTGAATACAGCGCATAGATATGATGGCGCATCCTAGAGCTTACGCGGCATATCAATAGATATGTCGACGTAAGCTGACTGTGAATCTGGCTCTTTGGCTTCAAATATACTTTAGGTTTTGGAATATGTACCGTATTTATCGCGGTATAACGCGCTCCCGCGTATACCGCGCACCCCTAAAGTTGCCCCCAATCCTGTGGAAAAAAAGTTTTTTTTGTACTTACAGTTTTGGTGTCTTGCACGGCGTCCATCGGCGGCCTCCTCGGGTCCGGCGTTCGTCTGCGGCTTCGGGTGTCCTCCTCGTCGGGTCCGGCGTCCTTCTGCGGCTTCGGGTGTCCTCTTCGTCGGGTCCGGCGTCCTCCCCGCTCGTTTCCCGCGCCGAGTTTTGAATACTGCGCCGACATATACAGAGCGCAGTACACTCGTGTATTGTCGGCAATGCTCGGCTACCCGCGCTGACGTCCTGTACGTCCAGGACGTGAGTGCGGAAGGAGCCGAGACTGCCCGACTATACCCGAGTGTACTGCGCTCGGTATATGTCGGCGCAGTATTCAAAACTCGGCGCGGGAAAGCGGGTATCGGCGTATACCGCGCACCCACGATTTTGCCCTTTTCAGGGCAAAAAAGTGCGTGGTATACGCCGATAAATACGGTACTCTTGTATCTGGTGTTAGATTAGTAATCGCTATTTCAAATTTGCAGTAGACCTTTTACCAAAAATGGGATCTGGCATGGGTGGCAAATGCTGGCAGCCTGAAAAAGTTTTTGGAACCACTGCGTTCGAGAAATACAGGCAGCTCTGTGATGACTCAGCTTGAAAAAGCCATTCATGTTTCCGCTCCTAAATCAAGCCATACGCATAATCCAATTTCCAGGGATACAGCAAATTCTTGATACAATATGTAGCTGTAATATCTGTTCCATTGTCGTCTTATTTCCAGTTACTCCGAGCCCTTTCTCCCAGGAAAATGTTTTTTACAGATTGTGGACGACATACTCAGTTGCATATTACATAAATGTATGCATTGGAACAGAAAGCCTTGACAAAGCACCCGAGGCTATAAAATACATTAGGGTCTTGTCAGGTCACAGCCGGTGCAGGTTCTGCTTCTATTCACCATCTCTATTCCCCATTCCGTCTCAATGTACATCTTCTCCATCAGTCCAGACCTTGTATTTTTTTTTTATTTCACTGATCACAAATATGAAGGAACGGGGAGGTTGTAAAGTGTGATACAGCACAGAAACCATCTCCTAATCTGAGGATGTTAGTTTAACTAAGGCTAGTCATGGGCGACACAATGGATTCATTCTATAGAACAATTGTGGAGTTATCATGCTTGTTTAATGTTTATTTCCTGAGCAGACAAGACACCCCTAGCATTTGCCGTATATCGGGTGAGAAAATCCATTTCGGTTAATTAGGCTTCCAGAGATGGGTTGGCAAGAGGATTTCAATGAAAGTCTATAGACATATCAGGGCTGGTTTATTACAGCAGTAGCGGCTGCTGACTTAACAAAGGTAATGTTTACTTTGCAAAGGGAAAGTAAGTAATTAAAGGGGAACCTGTGTCCTGTATTCACCCAATCATGCCTAGGGGAAAATAAAAAAAAGCTAACACCTGATTGGCTACCTAAAATGGTCACATGTTTAATTTAATTACTAAGCTAAGAGGATATCCCCTAACCCTTTAGTAAATCAACCACATCATCTTCCCATATTTAAGGCCCCGTACACACGGCCGAGAAACTCGACGGGCAAAACACATCGTTTTGCTCGTCGAGTTCCTTGTTCGGCTGTCAGAAAAATTGGTCGAGCCAAATGTTCCCATTGCCCAACGAGGAAATAGAGAACATGCTCTCTATTTGGCTCGACGAGTTTCCCGGCAAAAAGTGTACACACGACCGGTCTTCTCGGCAGAATACGTCAGGTTATTTAACCTTCGGTCAAAAAAATTAGAACTTGCTTTAAAATTTAACGGATAGACTGGTAACCGATAGGTCAAAACCGATCGTTAGTATGCAAAAGCATCGGTTAAAAACCCGTGCATGCCATGGCGGACTATTTAGGGACAACTTCAAGTTGTTTTGGTTTATATGTTATATAACCTTGCAAGTGTAACCTTCGTCCTTATTATTTAGTCTGCGAGGTGTTCAACTGGGCCCTCGGTTCCTTTGTATTTTCTGATTGTATGGTTGGACGGCATTGTATGCACCCTCTTCGTCCTTTTATATTTTTCTATTTTTTGCTTTGCTGTTGTATAATGAAAAAAAAAAAAATCTCTTTATGGATAAATAAAGATTATATAAAAAAAAAAACCCGTGCATGCTCAGAATCAAGTCAAAGCAATGCTTGGAATCATTGAACTTCGTTTTTTTCAGCACGCCGTTGTGTTTTACGTCACCGCGTTCTGAGACGATCATTTTTTTAACTGATGGTGTGTAGGCACGACGGACCATCAGTCACCTTTGGACCGTTCTCATCGGATGGACTGATCGTGTGTACGAGGCTTGAGGGTAAAAAAATGTTCAGACTAATGCCACGTACACACGGTTGGAATTTCTGACAACAAATGTTTAAGCTGGTTCTCAATTTTTTCGAAAACAAAAGTTGTTGTCGGAAATTCCGATCGTCTGTAGCCAATTCCGATGCACAAAAATCCTACACATGCTCTCAATCATTAAACATAATTTTTCTCGGATAATCGTAGTGTTGAATGTGACTGCGTTCTTGACGTTCAGAATTTCCGACAACATTTGTGTGACCGTGTGTATGCAACACAAGTTTGAGCCAACATTTCGTCGGAAAAAAAATTCACGGTTTTGTTGTCGGAATGTCCGATCGTGTGTACGTGGCATTGGAACCACTTTAGGTCTGCAAAAAACAGTTAAGGTTTTGATTCATGCTGAATCTGCCAAAATTTACGCTACGGGTGGCTCTTTTGGCACCAACTGACTTGACGGGCTTCAACTGAAAAATCAAAGGATCCAATCAGATGCAGTCACTGTTCCAGTATTTAGTGCCAGATTCATACTGAATTGGAGAAAATTGAGCCATAGGTTGCCCTTTCAGTACCACCGGGCTTGACAAACTTCAACTGAAAAAGCGAACGAGCAAGGAAGAAGATTGTGGGCCGAACAGTCAGGCCTCGTACACACGACCGAGTTTCTCGGCAAAAACCAGCAAGAAACTTGCTGGGAGATATTTTTTTGCCGAGGAAACCGGTCATGTGTACATTTTCGTCAAGGAAACTGTCGAGAAACTCGACGAGCCAAAAAGAGAGCATGTTCTCTATTTCCTTGACGGGAATGGAGAAAATTGGCTTGTCGAGTTCCTCGACAACCTAACAAGGAACTCGACGAGGAAAATGATGTGTTTCGCCCGTCGAGTTCCTCGGTCGTGTGTACGAGGCCTTGACTGCGGTGCTATCATATGCAATGACTATATTGGGTTTCATACAGCTGCAGATGGGGCATCTACCCTGTTTCCCCAAAAATAAGACCTACCCTGAAAATAAGACCTAGTGTTATTTTCCAGGAGGGCTGCAATATAAGCCCTACCCTGAAAATAAGCCCTAGTTAAAAAATGCTTGTAAAATCCTATAATCCACTCTATTACAGTAGTATATAATGTACAATGTGTGTGTTTCTGTAATATAATTGCAGGGGAAGAGAGCTCCGGCGGGTAACAGAAGCACAGAGCGGCTCTATAACAAAGGTATTTGGAACAATTATATTACAGAAACACACACATTGTACATTATATAATACTGTAATAGGGAGGATTATAGGATTTTACTAGCATTTTAACTCAGTTCACACTGGGGATTCCTGACAAGCATGGAGGGAGAGTGGAAGAGAAGACATCACATTACATAGTAAGACCTACCCCGAAAATAAGCCCTACTGTGTCTTTTGTTGGCATAATTAATATAAGACCCGGGCTTATTTTTGGGGAAACACGGTATCTGAATACAATAGTCAGCAGGGGAAACTGCTCCATCCATGTTGTTTAATGCAGATGGAGTAAGCTAATAGAATTTTATAGTCCAGACTGTAGTTTACAAGGGGCGTCCCAACAGTTCATAGCACGACATAGAGTCAGGGCCGTCTTAATAGCATCATGGGCCCCTGGGCAAAGTAATGCACTGGGGCTCTACCAGCCTGCCCCAAAATTTACGCACCTACTCTCAAGAATTAAAGTATAAATTGTTGATAGAATTAAACATATAAATAACTTTCAATTGAATTGATTTGAAACAACAAGAAAACCTTCCATAAATCAAAGACTAAATCAACACACAGTGCACAGGGGGAGGCAGAAGGACATCAGGAGGGCAAGTTCTGGGATGCATCCTGGTAAAATATTGTAAAATGCATGACTATACTACAAGGGCATGCGCAAGGGGTGTGCCAGGTGTGCCTGGGCACACCCTAATCCTGGAATTGGCAACCGATCAATTGTGGGCAGGTGAGAGGTAAGCCGTGATCCTTACTTGCCGACCCCCAGAACCTAGACAGGATAGGCGGCTGGAGTGGAAATTTATGGACCGATCTGTATTTTCTTCTGCAGCAGCTGAAAGTAGGCTTCTCCTCCTCTTCCTCTCTCCGATATTCATCTGCCATAGGAGGAAAATACAGGTGATTGGTACCAATGTACGGCACCCTTCTTGTCTTAGTTCCTTTTCTTTCTTCTGCCCAGGTCCCCTGTGTGATCACCTGCTCCCCCCATTGTTTTAGGATGACGAGTGGGGAAGGGGCCGGTAATATGTCACAAAGGCATATGTGTTGTAGCTTTGAGGTGCACACCCTAATACAATTGGCTGTGCACACCAATGCTATACTAGCAGATATGGGACAGTTGGCCCTTATGTACCTGGGTCCCCTGGGCAGTGCCCACATGTACCCAGGCATTAAGCCAGCCCTGCATAGAGTGACCAGATGTTTGGCACTGAAAATGTCATATGCACACTACATGGTTTTCGTGAGCTCCTTGCAAACATTTAGCACCCCCGTATTGGATTTGAAAATAAAGAAAGTGGTAGAAGGCTCCGAGTGTACCATCAGAGGGCAAAGTGAGGTCGACGACAGCACAACTCTGGATGAAAATTTGGCAGGTTCAGTAGGGACCAGCTGAATTCTGAACCATTCAGGGGTGGCCCGTCCATTAGGGGTGCCCGGGCACCTCATCACCCCCTATATGCATAATGGATAGATTCATGCTTAGCATGAATCTATCTGCCACAGCCGCCCCCTATTCGTGTGTCCGGCCCCTTTCGGTCCAATAATAAATTACAGCGGCCAGGGTTTTTTTTTTTTTAAGCACTGATTGAAGCCATAGGCTCTAATAGGCTTCAAAACGGGGTGGACTCGAAACGCAGAGCATTGCGTCTGGAGCCCACCCAGATGTGTTGCAACAATGAATGAAAATTCGCTGTTGCAACACTGATCCTCCTCCTGGCCAATCGGGAAGCAGGTATAAAACCTGTTTCCCAAATGGCCAAAACATCTGGCGATCCTATTGGACACCTAGCGCCGGGAGGAGCAGAGAGGAGACACTGCAGAAGCTGCTCCAGGAGAGAAGAAGCTTTCCCCAGAGCCCGCCACGCTCTCACCACCCACATTCAAGGTAAGCACAGCGAGTGGCGGTGGGGGAGTGTGTTAAAAAAACACACCATCCGCCGCTGAAGCCATCTATGGCCGTTCCCGCTAGAAAGAAGCCAAACTAATGATCAGTTTCTCTGGAACGGGAATTTTGGAAATTTTTGATTTGATTAGTGTCTGTAGCCAATTGGCTGCAGTACAGATCAGTTTATTCTGACAGTGGAGGAGTCCCACTAAGGGCCCTTTCACACGTAGGGACCGTATGTCCGCATTTTCATCCGTCCGTTTGCAGATTAAACCGGACATACATGGGTCCCTATGTGATTACGGGTGTCAGCGAATGAACATCCGCTGACACCCGTATTTTGTCCGCCTCCGCAAAGATCCGCATTTGCAGACGGAAGAAATCCTATTTTTCTTCCGTCTGCCGGATCGGATGAACACGGGCATACGGCCCGTGTTCGTCCGATCCCCCATAGGGGAGAGCGGAGGAAACACAGGGCTGTCCCTGCACAGTGTGTGGGGACCGCCCTGTCCGCTGCCAGCTCAGCGGGGATTTTATGGAGGATCCCCGCTGAGCTTTGCGGACACACGGAGCGGATCATTACTGCTCCGCTCCGTGTGAAAGGGCCCTAAGAGAATACAATAACACAGAGAGAAGGATTCATCGATCTCAAATGTGTTGATGGGGAATCCATTTAGTTATGTTTGATCACCCGGTTGGCTGATAAAGAAAAAAAAAAAGATCCATCTATAGCCAACTTTATCCGGCTTTAGTGAACCTACACTTTCTAAAGTGAACATTCTGGCCCAGATCCACAAAGAAATTACGCCGGCGTATCTATTGATACGCCGCGTAATTTCTAAGATGCCCCGTCGTATCTTTGTTTTGTATCCACAAAACAAGATACGACTGAATGTGGGCTAGATCCGACTGGCGTACGTCTTAGTACTCCGTCGGATCTTAGGTGCATATTTACGCTGGCCGCTAGGTGGCGCTTCCGTCGATTTCCACGTCGAGTATGCAAATTAGCTAGATACGCCAATCCACAAACGTACGTCCGCCCGGCGCTTTTTTTTACGTCGTTTACGTAAGGCTTTTTTCGGCGTAACGTTACCCCTGCTCTATAAGGCGTACGCAATGTTAAGTATGGACGTCGGGCCAGCGTCGAATTTTCCATCGTGTACGTCGTTTGCGTAAAACATTCGCGAATAGGGCTTTGCGTAGAATTGCGTTCACGCCGAAAGCATTGGCTTGTTGCGGGTTAATTTCGAGCATGCGCACTGGGATACGGACGGCGCATGCGCATGCGCCGTTCAAAAAAAACGTTGATTACGTGGGGTCAATAGGAATTACCATAAAACACGCCCCCATCTCATCCATTTGAATTACGCGCCCTTACGCCGACACAGTTACACTACACCGCTGTAACTTACGGCGCAAATTCTTTGAGGATACGGAAAATACGCTGTAAGTTACGGTGGCGTAGTGTATCTGAGATACGCTACGCCGGACGTATAGATGCACCAAGGTACGTGGATCTGGACCTCTCTCTTTAATAAATCAACCCAAAGTGTCTGGTATCAGAATACAGTATACAATAGCTGCCGCCCTACTGCACAAAAGGTACATAAAACTGTTAATTTGTTACACTTGATGATCCAATAGCTCCTTATCTAAAAATAATAGGATTGATTTACTAGAGGAACACAGTAGGTGCACTTGGTAAAATATATATTTGTTCTGCAAAGTAAATGTTCACTTAGCTTTGGAAATTAAATAAGCTGTGCTCACTCCGATCACCCAATCATGTGCAAGCAAAAATTGTGTTACTTTATTTTCCCTTGCACATGATTGGGTATGCAAAGTGAACACAACATCTTCTCATATACTCAGATGTTAAAGTGGTTGTAAACTCTGTTACACCACTTTTACCTACAGGTAAGCCTATGATAAGGCTTACCTGTAGGTACTGGAGGATCCATTGTTGCAGGGCGGGATCTATTCTTGCATTGTGTGTTTTATTGTTTCTGGGGAGGTCTATGGTTGCTGGTTTGCTGGGTGGGGCTTATGTTGCTGGGGGGTCATTTATTGCTGGAAGGGATCTGCTGTTGAGGGAGGAGTCTATTGATGTTGGATTCTGGCTGCTGGGAGATCTGTTATTGCTGCTCAAGGACTTTTGTTGCCGGGGTTGTATTTTTTTGGAGGGGTCCATTGTTGCTGGGGGAAATCTATTTTTAAGGGGGGTGGTCTATTGTTGTTGGCTGCAGGGGATCTATTTTACTGGTTTTCTTGTTATCGTTAACAAATTCCATACAAATTACTTAGCACCAGAACATTAAACTTGGCTCTGTATTCTCTAAAAGGGGCAGTACTGGGAGGTGGGTGGGGGTGGGATCAAGAAACGGTGCTCAGAGATGGGTAGGGGCGGAGACAAGTATTGACTCAAAGGGGGAGTTCCTGCACCTAATCTCCGAAAAAAAGATAAAAGCTGGCTGCAGGGAGAGGGGGAGAGGCCAGATTTTAGCTGCTGGAGGAAGAGAGACACAATTGTCGTCTATCACTAATCCCCCTCCCTGTGTGCTCGGGCCCCCTACAATAAGGTGACCACATTTTGAAAATGAAATCCGGGGACATTTGTTTTTATACTAGTAATGGTGGCAATCAGCGACACTCTGCCCGTCGCCACCTCCGCTTGATTCACAACCTGTCAAGTCTTACTTTGCGGGCCCTGGGCTACTACTGGGTGGGAAGCGGAGGAAGATCACTCCGCCAGGGAAGGCAAGGAGATAAGCAGGCAGGCGGCTGGACGGGACTTGAGCCAAGGCAGAAGAACATGCGAGTGGAGCTGAATGGGCATGCACCCGAAACTGAAGAAATATTCCTTCCGCTCCGACCAGCACATGATCGTCAGAAAGGGGCACAGATAATGGAAAAAAATACACCACCCCTAAGCTAGTAGGAGCGGCGGAGTGGGGTGTGTAATTTAGATTTTTTTTGTTTTAATTCTGCACTGACTGTCTTTGAAATTGCCCTAACACCTGTTTAAATCCAGTCCAGGGACAAAACCAGGGACAGACTTGGTCAGGGGACAGTGTCATCAATCCAGGGACTTTCCCCGGAAACCGGGGATGTATGGTCACCCTACCCTACAAGAGGACCAGTGGTCCCCCCTATCAGCAGCCCTGACTGTACAAGATGAGGCCACCTACAGCCTGGAGGGTACAGAGCTGGAGAGATCGGGTAAGTATCCTTCCTTGCATCCCTAGAGTAGATGAGCATTTAACCTTTGCCATGTGGGAAGGGGGAGGTAGGAATGTGCATGGCAAAAGTTGATTTATTCTAATCCCTGGAGTCCACCTTTAAAATACATTCATCTTTTGATCAGTTACTAATTAGTAGTTAAACCTTTGTTCAAACTGGACAGGAGGGCCAATTCTAGGCAGGGTGCACAGGGTGCATTGCACCCAGGCACCTGCAGAGGTGGGGGCGCCGAAGTGCTAGAGTTCTCCCCTGCCTCCTTCTCTCCTTGTTTGTGTCCGTCCAGAACTAGTGTTCTGAGCAGCATAGGTGTGTGTCCGTCCAGAACTGATGTGTGAGCATAGGGCATCCCATCCAGCCTGGCAGTGCTCGGGGGAGGAGCCGCTCCTCTTCCTGACATGAGAGTTCTAGGTTTCAGTGGCTGCTGAGTGCTGATGTGCAGGAATGAATTCCTAACACTGGGAGTCTTAGATCCCGCACTGTCTCCACCAACTCCAGTTGGAATGCCTCCCACTTCCATCTCTATCTCAGGCTGCACAGAGAGAGAATCACGGTGAGTCACAGTGTTCAGTGTGCTGTGTGCTGGGGGATGGCATCCCCAGCATCCCTTTACATGTGCTCTGGGCTGCCCCTGCTCTAGATGTTTTATGGCATGATAGATTGCATAGGATACACATACCTACCCATTCCTGCGCCTAGTCCATCTACAGATGTGATGTATAATGAGATGTAAAGGGGAGGAGTTAGTAAAATGACAGAAATATTGCCAGAAATATTTCTACACCCAGGCGCCTATGACCCTAGGATCGGCCCTGCTGGACAGTAAAGTAATGAAGGTGAATAGACTCTAACCAGCACATGGGTTGCATGTGTTGAAAATCCTTTACACTAACACAAAGGTGATAATACTCAGACAAAAAGACAGACCATCCCTGTTTTCTTAAACATAATAACTATTACAATGCGATAATCCTTAAATTGCATTCCGGACACCTCACAACAGTGCACAGGCACTAAACATAGATCAGAACAGGTGCAAACCTTATCTGACCAGCTGACGTTCAGTGTAGCGGGTGGCTGCAGGACACTAACACAATGTTGTCTGGAAGAAAATGACAATGGAGTTTTAACTGAATGAATCAACAACAAAATTCTACACAATGCAGGCCAAGAGCACTGCAAGCTAATTCTGTATCATAGCAATAGGGACAGTCACACCCTCAACACACTGGTATGTCATACTCAGCACTTCACCCTGCCAACAGACATTAGTTTGCAATTGGGTGTGTGAGCAAAATCCAACCACCTAATGATTTTATTTTCACAGAGAGATGGATGAATATTGCACCAACTGTACATGACACTCCAGCAACTGGCTGTCTGTTGGCGCTGTATAAGTTCTGCATAATAATAATAATAATAATAATAATAATAATAATAAATTATTAATAATAATAATAGTCATTTTTTATTAGTAGTAATATTATCATTATTGCTATTATTATTATTATGATTATTATTATAATTATTGCTGCTATTATTAGTAGTAGTAGTAGTATTATTACTATTTTTGTTATTGTTATAATAATTATTAATATTAATAATAATATAAATAATCTATTATTATTAATCATAACGATGATCACTTTTTATCATTAGTAAAATTATTGTTATCGTTATTAATATTATTATTATTATTATTATTATTATTACTATTTTTTAGGGTTGTCCTGACCACTTTTTTAAGACCGAGTACAAGTACCGATACTTTTTTTCAAGTACTCGCCGATACCGATTACCAATACTTTTTTAATGTGACAATTTCTCAAAGCACAATACAGATTAGGTGGCACTGATCTGCAACACTTATATGATTAGGTGGCACTGATATGCAGCACTGATAGATGGCTGACTGGCACTGACAGATGGCACTGACGACTGGCTGGCACTAGCGGATGGCACTGACGGCTGGCTGGCACTGGCAGATGGCACTGACGACTGGCTGGCACTGGCAGATGGCACTGACGGCTGGCTGGCACTGGCAGGTGGCACTGATGGCTGGCTAGCTTGCACTGGCAGGTGGCACTGACAGCTGGCTGCCACTGGCAGGTGGCACTGATGGCTGGCGGGCACTGGCAGGTGGCACTGATGGCTGACAGGCACTGGCAGATGGCACTGACAGTTGGCAGGCACTAGCAGGTGGCACTGATGACTGGCGGGCACTGGCAGGTGGCACTGATGGCTGGTGGGCACTGGCAGGTGGCACTGATGGCTGGCAGGCACTGTAAGGTGACATTAATGGGCACTGATGGGCAGGCACTAAAATGCCATTAGGGAAGGCTGCCTGCAATGCCCATCTTGGTACTCCTTGCAATCCTTGGTACTCCTTACAACACAGAGCGTCACTTCTGCGACCCATGACGGCTCCGGTCGCCGATCCTAAATGATGATACGGCTGCGCCCTGAACTATGCACTCCCAGCCAGCTCGAATCGCCGCCCTCCGCTCTGATATGGAGCCCCTGACCCGAACCTTCCCCCTCTCTCAGCAGAGACACAGCAGAGGAAAAGTGAGTCATTATTATACCTACATCTGGGAATGTGGGATGATGATGGATATTTTTCTGGAACATTTCAATATGTATTTATCTGTATTTTTTCATTTTAGATTTTGATACTGTAAATTACCCTGAAGAAGAATGCTAGACATTCGAAACGTGTCGGATTATCCGTCTTATGTGTCATTAGCCCTCTGGTGACGGGCATTGCTTGACGGACAGTATCATTTTGTCATACAACCCTTTTTTTTATATATTTATATGTCTTATTGTTTATTGTCGATATTTTCTATTTATATCATGTAATAAATTTACAATTTTTTATGGAATTTTTTTTTGAGTTGAATATTTGTTGCCTTAAAAATTCCACCCCCTTTGAGGTTTTTTTTAGTTTGTGTCTCAGCCAATCAAGAAGGAAAATCTCGGGCGGCTGAGACACTCATGGACATCACTGGACAGAGAGGGAACTCAGGTAAAAATTAGGAGGGGGATGAGGCATGCAGAAGGCTTTTTTATCTTAATTCATAGAATGCACCTTTACATGTTTTTACAATCCCTTTAAGCCTAGTACACATGGGCTGAATGTCGGGAGACACCAACTGGTTTAACCACTTAAGGACCCCTTCACGCCGATATACATCATGGGCACATCCACGTACCTGGGCACGCGCGTGGGGATGTGGGGACGCGCGCACGCCGCCGGCGTGTGCACGCGACCCGGTCCGAAGCTCCGTAACCACTCCCGTGGGACCCGCGGACCCAATCACCGCCGATGTCTCGCGATCGGTCCTCCGGAGCTGAAGAACGGGGAAAGGTGTGTGTAAACACACCATCTCTGTTCTTCGTTGTGGCAGTGTCATTAATCGTGTGTTCCCTGATATAGGGAAACACGATCAATGACATCACACGTCCAGCCCCACCCCCTACAGTTAGAAACACATATGAGGTCACACTTAACCCCTTCAGTGCCCCTAGTGGTTAACTCCCAAACTGCAATTGTCATTTTCACAGTAAACAATGCATTTTTATAGCATTTTTTGCTGTTAAAATGACAATGGTCCCAAAAATCAAAGAAAAGCATCCCTATTATCAGTCACATACAATTAAGATACAAAGCATTTTTCAGACCCCCAATCGGGATTCTCTATCACAAAGCGGGATTCAGCCTCCTCTGTCTATAGTACTGGGTTGTATAATGGAGATACATCTGCACAGAAGCTACAAGTCTGAACAGGCAGTTGTTTGACTCAAGTGAAGGAGTTAAAGCATGCGGCTAGATAAAAGCAAACAGAAAAAAAAAAATGATTGGTGAACTCAACTGGAAGTTACACAATAGACTGCCAACCCTGGTGAAATAAAAGCAAGAACAGAGCTATCTAGGATATATGGGCCAGATTCTCGTACATTTGCGGCGGCGCAACGTAACCCGTTTACGTTACACCGCCGCAAGTTTTCAGTGTAAGTGCCCGATCCACAAAGCCCTTACCTGTAAACTTGAGGCGGTGTATCGTAAACACGTCTGGCGTAAGCCCGCCCAATTCAAATGGGGCGTGTACCATTTAAATTAGGCGCGCTCCCGCGCCGGACGTACTGCGCATGCTCAGTTTAGAAATTCCCGCCGTGCTTTGCGCGATGTGATGTAATTTTTTAGAACGGCGACGTGCGTAGCGTCCATTCGTATTCCCGGACGTCTTACGCCAAAACAAAAAAAAATTGAAATTCGACCCGGGAACGGCGGCCATACTTTAACATGGCTCGACTAAAGTTAAGCCATGTTAAAGCAGGTGTAAATTTGCGACGGAAAAAAATTACTACCGACGACGTAACGAACGTGAAAACCGTTGTGGATCGCCATAAATGCTCATTAGCATACCCGACGCAGGAAAACGACGCAAACTCCACCCAGCGGCGGCCGAGGTATTGCATCCTAAGATCCGACAGTGTAAGTCAATTACACCTGTCGGATCTTAGGGCTAACTATGCGGAACTGATTCTATGAATCAGCCGCATAGATAGGACAAGAGATACGACGGTGTATCAGGAGATATGCCGTCGTATCTGTTCTGTGAATCTGGCCCTATATACCTACACTGCAGCAGTGAGTGAGCGTAAGCTCTTTGGCATAATCAGACACCATCATAAAACAGGTTATGAGCCTCTAGAATTTACAGAAAAGGAAGAAGATATGTTGCAGAGATCTCCCTCCACTGAGTCCGGCTGGAACCATTTTAGCTGTGGGCAGCTGAAGCTAATGACTGTTCACTTCCTGGATTTACACAGACACACCTCCAGTTCTGCAACTTTCATTGGCCCTCTTATGACTCATCCCCCTCCCTGTCAAACTCTCAGGAGAGTGAGAGAGAAAGCTGTGCATGATGTCATAAGCCCAGGCTAATGACCAGACAAGAAACAAGAAGTGGGCTGTATAAGGAATTTACTGGCAGGAAAAAAGATGCTTTACTATCCAAAGTTAAAACATCAAGGGCAGAAGATTTATTAGATGGAAAGATGAAAAAATGACTGAAGAGACACTTTTTTTTTTTTTTTTAACAGAACTGAAGAGCCACTATAATTAACCACTTATGCCCCGGACCATATTGCTGGTCAAAGACCAGAGCACTTTTTGCGATTCGGCACTGCGTCGCTTTAACTGACAATTGCGCGGTCGTGCGATGTGGCTCCCAAACAAGATTGGCGTCCTTTTTTTCCCCCAAATAGAGCTTTCTTTTGGTGGTATTTGATCACCTCTGCGGTTTTTATTTTTTGCGCTATAAACAAAAATAGAGCGACAATTTTGAAAAAAATCAATATTACTTTTTGCTATAATAAATATCCCCTAAAAATATATAAAAAAAAAAGTTTTTCCTCAGTTAAGGCCGATACGTATTCTTCTACCTATTTTTTGTAAAAAAAAAATCGCAATAAATGTTTATTGATTAGTTTGCGCAAAAGTTATAGCATTTACAAAATAGGGGATAGTTTTATGGCATTTTTAATAATATTTTTTTTTTTACTAGTAATGGCGGTGATCAGCGATTTTTTTTCGGTACTGCGACATTATGGCGGACACTTCGGACACTTTTGACACATTTTTGGGACCATTGGCATTTTTCTGGCGATCAGTGCTATAAAAATGCATTTGATTACTTTAAAAATGCCACTGGCAGTGAAGGGGTTAACACCAGGGGGCGGGGAAGGGGTTAAGTATGTTCCCTGGGTGTGTTCTAACTGTAGGGGGGGTGGACTGACATGGGGATATTACTGATCTTCCGTTCATACATTGTATGAACGGAAGATCAGCATTTCTCTCCCTGACAGGACCGGGAGCTGTGTGTTTACACACACAGCTCCCGGTCCTCGCTCTGTAACGAGCAATCGCGGGTGCCCGGCAGCGATCCCCACCCGCCGGGCACTCGCACAGGAGTCGGGGGCGAGCGGGGGCGCACACGCGTCCCTAGTGGCCTGCGCGAGAGCCCACGTATAGCTACGGGCTCTCGCGCAGGGGAGCTGACCTGCCGCCGTAAAATGACGGCGGCTGGTCGGCAACTAGTTAAAGGAGATTGTGTGGGGCCTGTAACATCCAATCAGGTATGAGATTTCACAGTGTAGATTCCTGCAGGAGAATGAACAACTAGTAGTGATGTGTTCCTTTAAAGCGGAGGTTCACCCTAAGAAAAAAAAATAGCCAAAAAGGCTCCAAAAAATTCGAAATTTTGAAATTTGATTTTTTTATACTTACCAGAAATGGCTGTTGCTAGGCAGATCGTCCCAATCTGCCACTTCCTATTCCATGGTGATCTTCTCTCTCCTCCTCCTCCTTGCGTTGCCTCCTGGGGAATGGGATGTGCTGTCTTCTGAGACCTGTGTGTGTCCTAGAAGACAGCCGCCCATTCACAAAGCGCTGCTCAACTTGCGCATGCGCAGCAGGAAACAGGCAGTGAAGCCGCAAGGCTTCACTGCCTGTTTCCTTTACTGAGGATGGCGGCGCCGGCAGCCGATCCGACGGACGGATCAGGGTTTCGGCCAGCCGACAACGTGCGCACCCTGGACAGGTAAGTGTGCTTATTAAAAGTCAGCAGCTACAGTGTTTGTCATTTACACAGCTGGACCTCCACTTTAAGCACAAACTGTGTATAGATTGTTTTTCTTTTAACTAAACACATTTCTTATATAAGCAATATGAATGGTGCCACTTTAGTAAAGAAGAATTAACCCTTTCATGCCTAAGCCTATTTATGACATTTGGTGTTTACAAGTTAAAATCCATATTTTTTGCGAGAAAATTACTTAGAACCCCCAAACATTATATATATATATTTTAGCAGAGAATCTAGAGAATAAAATGGCAATTGTTGCAATATTTTATGTCTCACGGTATTTGTGCGGCGGTGTTTCAAACGCAACTTTTTGGCGAAAATTAACTTTCATGAATTAAAAAAAAATGAAAAAGTAAAGTTAGCCCAATTTTTTTACATAATGTGAAAGATGATGTTACGCCGAGTAAATAGATACCAAGCATGTCACGCTTTATAATTTTACGCACTCGTGGAATGGCGACAAACTACGGAAAGTAAAAATCTCCATAGGCGACGCTTTAAACTGTTTTTACGGTTACCAGGTTAGAGTTACAGGAGGAGGTCTGATGTTAGAATTATTGCTCTCGCTCTGACGATCACGGCGATACCTCACATGTGTGATTTGAACACAGTTTTCATATGCGGGCGCGACTTCCGTATGTGTTTTCTTTGTTGCGCAAGCTCGCGGGGAGGGGAGCGCTTTAAATTTATTTTATTTTTTTCCTATTTTTTATTTATTTTTATAATATGAAATTGTTTTTTTTTTTTTTTACATTTTGATCACTTGTATTGCTGTCACAAGGAATGTAAACATCCCTTGTGACAGTAATAGGTGGTGACAGGTACTCTTTATGGAGGGATCGGGAGTCTAAAAGACCCTCGATCCCTCCTTTGCACTTCAAAGTATTCAGATCGCCGAAAACGACAATTCTGAATACTGTGTACTTTTTTAAATCCGGCGCCATTGGCAGCCGAGAAACCCGAAAGTGACGTCATGACGTCGCTTCCGTGTTTCCATTGCGGAGATTGAATCAAAGTCGTTTACGGCGGGAGGGGGGGTTTCCCCTCCCGCTCCTCCGGCATAACAACCGAGCGGCTTTTAGCCGCATCGGTTATGTCTGGATATCCAATCGCCGGCTCTAAACAACGGTACCGGGATGATGCCTGCAGCTGCAGGCATCATCCCGGTATAACCCCCGAAAGCCGAGGACGCATATATGCGTACTCTCAGCGTGAAAGGGTTAAAGTGTTACTAAACTCTAGTTAAAACAATAATAATAAAAATCTATCATCAAGGCAGTATTAAACAGAAAAGCAAACATTTATTATATTGCAATTTGCTAGTTCTTAGATGTGATGGCTGCATTTGTTTTCTTTTTTAGGCTTTTTTTCCCCACCATTTTCATCTGGTGATCCAGCAAGTCTGTTGTTTTTCAAAAGAACAAGCTCCTCCAGGAGTATCAGTTTACAGGGATGAGACAAACCATTCAACACTGGCAGGGGTGCCTACAATGGTCAGCTTTTAATTATGTAAAACCTTTATCCCAAAAGGAACAAAACCTGTTTGCTGTAACTGATTATAAAGTGTGGTTGTAAAGGAAATTTTTGGAGTTTGGCTACAATTTGCTAGTGTATCTAAATCTGCTAGTACATCTAACACCCCCCCCCCCCCCAGGCTGACAATGCTACTGTCTGCTGTGTCCCCTGTGAACTTTTAGACCAGCTTTACACTGGGGCGAAAAATCGCCTCTGCCAAGCTCCTGAAAACCAGCTCTCATTTATTCCAGTGTGTCTTTACCCACTGGGGTGGTGCGCTTGTGGGATGCCCTGCAAGCAGCATCTTTGGTACGGTCTGTTATTAGCGTTACCAAAATGCCATGTCCATTGGAATTAATAGGCAGTGCTTTCAAAAGCACCTTAAAAGCACTGCAAAACAGGACTTTTTTACGCTTTTTGGGGGGTAAAAAGCACCCCACTAGCATCCGAAAAGCGTTGCAAAAAGCGCTGATTAAACAGCACTAAACCCCTGCTAAAACAAGTGGTGCTTTAGCGCTAACTGCCGGCACTTTCAGTGTGAAAGCAGTCTTATTCAGAGTGAAGGCATCCTAATAAATGAAGAAAAGATGATCCGCACTCCGGTCATTGCTCTTAAAAATTAGTAGTGTTTATTACCAAAGCCACAGTGGACAAACGCAAATAGGAATGGTTGACGTGTTTTAGTCTATACGGCCTTAGTCATAAGGTTATGGTTATGACTAAGGCCTTACAGGCTGAAACGCGTCAACCATTCCTATTTTCGTTTATAAACACTACTAATTTTTAAGAGCAACGACCAGAGTGCGGATCATCTTTCTTTCATTAATTTCCCCAGCAAGCAACTGTGGATCGAGCACCCGGGAACCTTGCTTTCTATGTGATGTATGGGTAGCAGCACTGACTTTTTTGTTTATACCCTCATAAATAAGGTGTGTTAGGCCTCTTTCACACGGGGCGGATCAGTAATGATCCGCCCCATGAACCTCCGTTTGCTCAGCGAGGATCGCTCATTGGATCCCCGCTGAGACGGCGGATGACAGGGCGGTCCCCGCACACTGTGCAGGGACCACCCTGTCTTTTCTCCGCTCTCCCCTATGGGGGGATCGGATGAACACGGACCGTCTGTCCGTGTTCACCCGATCCGATCCGCCAGATAGAAGGAAAAGTAGTTTTTTCCTCCGTCACACTTTGGCGGATCGGAGCGGGTCGGATGTCAGCGGGCATGTCACCGCTGACATCCGCGGCTCCATAGAGGAGCACGGAGCGCCCGTTCAGGTCCGCAAAAAAAACTGGCAGGCGGACCTGAATGGGCCTCCCGTGTGAAAGAGCCCTTACTGGTCAGATAACCAGGTGAAAATAAAGGGGGAAAACCCCTAAAAAAAGAAAACAAATGCAGCCACCACATACAATGATTGGTAAGCTGCAATGCATTCAATTTTTGGTTTTGGGTTTAATATCTTCTTTTGTTCTCAGCCTCCCACAAATCTCCAAATTCATTTTTTTGCTGCTGTGATTCGCCCTCCTGTTAGAGGGTGGCTACCTTCATTCTCCATGGTCCCGCTGTATGCAGGTATGTAGCCACCCTTTGGTGTTTTCTCTGGAAATAAACTATGAACTATGGCAGTGATGGAGAACCTTGGCACCCCAGATGTTTTGGAACTACATTTCCCATGATGCTCATGCACTCTGCAGTGAAGTGTTGCATCTTGGGAAATGTAGTTCCAAAACATCTGGGGTGCCAAGGTTCGCCATCACTGGACTATGGGATGTGTAGTGTGCATATAGCAGTGCATGTGACCACAACTAAGTGCACTGTTCCTTCCAGACACATAGAAATGAGGAGGGGAAAAGAGAGGCACGGGATTAAAGCGGAGGTTCACCCTAAAAACATTTTTCTAACATTACATTGTGCTCACTTCCAACATTGACAGTATGCTGATTTTTTTTTTCTGTACATACCGCCGTATCAGGGGCGGACTGACCATTGAGTCACTCAGGCACTGCCCGAGGGCCCCATGCCACTAGGGGGCCCCATCAGGGTTGCCAGGCTCAGTAAATCCAGGGACAGTATGTAAAAATCTGTGTTTTTTTTACATCTGTCAATGATATGTCTGAAACCGATATGCTTTTGATGTGAACATCCTGAGATTTTAGCTGCCCCGCCTCTACACTGCCTCCTGGCCATCTGTAAGCCCGGGGGCCCCATAATCTTCTATTGCCCGGGGGCCCCATGAGTTGTCAGTCCACCCCTGCGTCGTATAGCTATTTCCCCCTCCCCCCCCCCCGGCTTCCGGGTAGTGGCTCCCGCGTGGGCAGAGGCTAAGTGATTGACGTGATGACAAAAACTTCCCCCCGGCGCATAAGGCGCGTCACGAGTTTCTGAAAGAAGCCGAACGTCGGTGCACAGGCGCCGTACGCCGTATAGGGCCGTATAAAGCCAGCTTCTTTCGGAAACTCGCGACGCGTCTTATGCGCCGGGGGGGGGGAGCTTTTGTCATCACGTCAATCACTTAGCCTCTGCATAGGAACGCCTGCGGGAGCCACTACACGGAAGCCGTGGGGGAAAATAGCTATACGACGGTATGTACAGCAAAAAAAGTAAAAAATCAGCATACTGTTAATGTTGGAAGTTGGCACAATGTAATGTTAGAAAAATGTTTTTAGGGTGAACCTCCGCTTTAACTAAAACTGGAGCACTGAGAATCTGGCCCTTTTTCACAAGGTGCAAAACACACTGGAAAAGCTGCAAAAAAGAGGTAAAATACAACAAATACGCATGTGCGTTTTTACTGCGTTTTTGCAACAGAGCAGTGTGAAGGTAGCCTAAAACTAGAAATCTGGTGCAGCTGTGCATGCTAGCCAATCAGCTTCTTCAATTAAACTTTGACGACAAAAAAAAATGGATGTTGATTAGTTCCTATGCAGAGCTGTACCAGATTTTTCATGCTCCATTCTTAGTAAATCTCCCCCATTGGAAAGTGTGTAACTAGCTGGATCACTAGGTGGAAAAAAAAAGTTTAAAAAAAAAGGCTTGAAAAACTAATGCAGTCACCCCATTTAGTGATTTGTAAGATGCAATATATTACATTTTTTCTTTTTGGGTTTATAAGATCATTAAAACTGTTCAGCCCAATGAAGCTAATGAATCCATTAAAACTAGTTGACTTTCTAATGTCACATCTGAAATGGACTGCATAAGAAGAATCGTCTGTACTATGCTTTATTAGAAGCCATCAAACTTGCGGCAGTATTCAGGGCCAGATTCACAGAGACGATACGACGGCGTATCTCCTGATACGCCGTCGTATCTGTTGTTCTATCTATGCGACTGATTCATTGAATCAGTTACGCATAGATAGCCATAAGATCCGACAGGTGTCATTGTTTTACACTGTCGGATCTTAGGAGGCAATACCGCGGCCGCCGCTGGGGGAAGTTTGCGTCGTAAATCAGCGTCGGGTATGCAAATTAGGAGTTACGGCGATCCACAACGGTTTTTCGCGTTCGCTACGTCGCCGCTAGTCTAGTTTCCCGTCGCAAAGTTAGTCTTTTTTTTGGTGCCTTAACTTTACACAGCAAACGTATTGCTGTATAAAGTATGGCTGTCGTTCCCACGTCGAAATTTAAAAAATAACGTCGTTTGCGTAAGCCGTCCGGGAATACGGAATTACGCTACGCGCGTCGCCGTTCAAAAAAATCACGTCACTTCGCGCAAAGCACGGCGGGAGTTCGGAAACAGAGCATGCGCGGTAGGTCCGTCGAGGGAGCGCGCATAATTTAAATGGCACACGCCCATTTAAATTGGCCCGCTTTGCGCCGGAGGCCGCCGGCGTAGGTTTTCATCGCAAGTGCTTGGTGAATCAGGCACTTGCGATGGAAAATTGCGGCGGTGTAACGTATCTACGATACGTTACGCAGCCGCTCTTCTACGTGAATCTGGCCCTCAGTTTCTGCGTCAAAACGTCACTTTTGCATCAAAAGTCCTGCTTCACCACAAAGCGTCAGAAATGTTTATTTACTATTGGTTTTCCCAAAATGTGCAAGCTGCAAAGAATAATGATTGTAACAAGTGCGATGACTTTCATACATCGCTGGTTTAAATGGCTTATTTTTTTTTGGGGGGGGGGGGGGGGGTTGGGGGGGGTGAGTGGTGCTAAGTTTTCTAAAGTTCTAAAATTCACTGTGAATCTTCCTAGAGGAGAGACACAAAAAATCTTTAATCTCGGGATAAAAATGATTCATGATGTTTTATATACTTGTTCTCAAAGGGGATTAGAACCTAAATTGGAACCTTTAATAGTTCTGCGGGGGCTGGGGGGAGAGGGGGGGTCGCCCAGGTAAATATTTGTATTCAATCATGACTATTGATCTCTTCCTTTCTAAATAGAGAGGGCTCAGGGCTGTAGAAACGAAGAAGGAAAATGGGCAGGCGGTAAGAACTAGAAAGAGATCGATAAGATAAATGTAATATAAAACAAAATGAGAAAATAAAAAAATAAAAAATAAATACTCAAATAGCAGAAGCATTTCTGTAACTGCTTCCTTGCAGATTTTTTTTATAAACGTTTTCTGAATTGACCTTACTATTCCATCGATCCTATCCCTAAACCATCGGGGTGTCGTGCTCCCAAGATACACACACAAAAAAGGAAAACTTTAGCTCCAGCGTTATTAAGAAAACGCAACCGGCGTTTGATGGAACGGGAGGGCAAACGGTTTTTACTGAATAATAAACAGAAAACGATTCCTTTCTATTCTATCTACAGGGTCATAAAAGATGACGGGTGAAAATTGTAAAAGGAAAACAGATCAGACCAGGATTAAAATCTGTTTAAATTTATATAACATTGTTTTTTTTTTTATGTATTTGTTATTATTTTAGGGCATAACTATTGTCTCTTTTGATAAAACTTAAGAAATAGAAAAAGTACAGAATTATTTCCCCCTGCGTTAATACTATTTTTATTTGCTTGGAAAAAAAAAAACAATGAACCTATTTTTGCAAGCTGAGTTGATGCAATAGTTATTTTTTTATGTTTTTTAGGACATTATTATCTTATTTTATTATCAAATAAAGCATTTTTCTATACTAACCTTAATGCCGAACAGCTGTCTTTTATATTTATATACTGTATGTGTTGAAGTTAAAATTTATGTTTGTAATTATTATTAGTTGTGGTAGTGGTGATGGTAGTAGAATTTATTATTATTATTATTATTATTATTATTATTATTATTATTATTATTATTATTTCTTATAATTATTATTATTATTTAGGATGTATATATTTGTATGCAAAATCAATACACAGCTTCACTAAATCCACTAAATTATTGTTATCAGTAGTAGTAGTAGTGATGGTGGTGGTAGTAGTAGTAGCAGCATTTCTATTATTAGTAGAAGTAGTGGTGATGGTAGTAGAATTATTATTATTATTATTATTATTATTATTATTATTATTATTATTATTATTATTATTTAGGATGTATATATTTGTATGCAAAATCAATACACAGCTTCACTAAATCCACTAAATTATTGTTATCAGTAGTAGTAGTAGTAGTGATGGTGGTGGTAGTAGTAGCAGCATTTCTATTATTAGTAGAAGTAGTGGTGATGGTAGTAGAATTATTATTATTATTATTATTATTATTATTATTATTATTTAGGATGTATTTATTTGTATGCAAAATCAATACACAGCTTCACTAAATCCACTAAATTATTGTTATCAGTAGTAGTAGTAGTAGTAGTAGTAGTAGTGATGGTGGTGGTAGTAGTAGCAGCATTTCTATTATTAGTAGAAGTAGCATTATTCCTATTATTATTATTTAGGATTTGCATATTTTTATGCAAAAAAAAAATACACAGCTTCACTAAATCTACTAACCTAAAATTATTCTTAATGCATAATAAACGTATTCTTTTATTTTTTTAATGTTGTATCATATATAAGCAGTCACTTCCACGTTTTTAAAACTCAAACCCAGCGTTTTTAAAACTCTCAACTATATGATCCTATAATTTCATCTTGTTGATATTGCTCATAATAGTGCAACTAGATAACTCAAAGACCTAAAACCGACAGGCTGTAAATAAAATATCTTTATAATAAATAAATACAAATATCGTCATTCCTTTGCCACCCCCGATCTGAAAAGCTCAAAGACCTTTTCTAAAAAAAATCCTTCTTCGAACCGTTATCTTACAGTACACAAACACTTTCAAAACATAACAAAACGCTGCAAACGCTCCAAACGTTCTCGGATAAAAAAGAAGAAGACTGTAAAAATAAACATACTAGAGGTGATGATGGCAGTATTACAAATTTTACTTCCAAACAATGAAATAATATATTAACTGACATTTTTTTGGAGACAATAAAAAAAAAAAAATCAAAGTGCTTATTAATTTCCGCTGGGTTTGTGTAGGATAACCCTTGGAAACCGTTGAAAAGCTGTTGCATGCAAGTTTTCAATTTAGACAACAAAAAATAAAAATAAAAAAAGGAAGATACTGTATAAATTTTTGTATTAACATCAACAGTACATACAACACTTACAAACAAGGAATGTTGGACACTTCCAAACAATGCTGTGCCCTGTGTCTTGGTATTTCTGTAATACTTGTGCCTACATATTTTACAGTTGAGAAAAATGTTTTTTTTTATTTTTCTGACGCTCGAATAACTACCCAATCTTTATAAAATCTAGCAGACTACATAGTGTCTGTATACTATTTATATAATATAGACATCACCGAAGAAGCAATTGCCTATAAGGTTTTCCGATCTAGTACTGTATAAACATGCTTTTTATGCAATATTTCTTTCTTTTTTTTATTATTCATATTTATATATTTTTTTGCAAACACAGCTTGTAGAATCGGTTTAATATTTATTCATAAATAGGCACAAAATGATTAAAAATAGCTAAATTGTATTTTATACATGTACAAGCCTGTTTTTACGTTTGAATCCTTCATGCCATCCACTGAACTGTTTTTTTCTTTTTTTTTCACAATATATTACAGTTTTTTTAATAATAATAAAAAAAAAAAAAAAAAAAAAAAAATCATATATTATAAGTCTTTAGAGAAGGGCAATGCGATTGGTCACCTTAATACTATAGACTGAGGTCATTCTTTGAAGCTCTTAGCAAGAATTTAAGAGATGTGTTCTAAAGAGTGGACCTTAGGAATGATGTCAGCAGGTTGAGTCCGTTTTTATTATTTTTCTATGGATCCTGCAGTGATAGTTGCTTGACACTGGCGCATGTACCATAAGTTCACTGTTGGCAATTTGGCACCCAAACTGCATATATATATATATATATATTTTTTTTCACAGGTAGAGTCCCTTTAGTCTGAAGTTATTTGTAGATTGTCCATTAAAATGTTTTTTTGTTTTTTTAAAAAGGTAGTGTGTCCAAGAAAAGTTTGTCAATGATGGCCGGGGGTGGTACCAAGTCTTCCAGTTTTAGGTAAAAAATGCGTTGGAGACCCTGTGTGCAAAGTGTGCGAAGCTCAGGCAATTTCCCCAAAAGTTTGGAAAGGTAGTTGGGTCGGTTCAAGCCCCCATTGTTAAAAGTCACATGGTCCTTGAGGCAGTTGATGATTTTGTTCTGGAGTTCCTCCACCCTCTTGGGTTCCTTGAGCCCGTGTCTCTCTAAAAGGAGAAAATTAGAAAAAAAAAATTAAAATGTGTCGCAAATTAATCCAGAATGTGTCTCAAGAACATTGAGCCCTGTTAGGTAGGAGAAAATGTTTGGAAAGAATTCTCACCTGTGACCATGGCCAAAGCAGCAATGCAGGAAAAGGCTGAAATGTCAATGTTCATGCTCTGTAAATTGGAGGAGAATTCAACAATGGCGTCAATCCATTCGCCAAAGCCCCGGACGCACTGTAACCTGTGCAGCACTGCCCCATTACAGAAGATGAGTTTGCCCTCAGCTGGGTTAGATCTGGAGTTAATTAAAAAAAAAAAAATCAAAAAAAGACAAA